>NW_027282591.1:2500-50000 GCF_046629955.1 Centroberyx affinis | reverse complement strand
TCTCTGTCTCTCTATCTCTCTCTGTCTCTCTCTATCTCTCTGTCTCTCTCTCTCCCTCTCTCTCTCTCTCTCTCTGTCTCTCTCTGTCTCTCTATCTCTCTCTGTCTCTCTCTCTCTCTCTCTCTGAGTGCATGCTGGGAGTGAGCGTGGAGTGAGTGCGGGTCTGCGGAGCGAGTGAGTTTCTATCTTTTTCTGTCTTTCTCATGCTTATTTAAGTTGTGAGTTAGTTAGTTTGTTTGTTGACGGGTTGGCTGTAATCTCTTGTTTTTGGAGGTTGTTTTGCGCTCGGGCAGCAGGTGCTGCTCAGCGGCATGGCGTTCATCAAACTGACAAGGAAACACGGCTTAAAGATCTCGCCGGGTTTCCCTTGTTCAGTCGAGGACTGCAGTTTAGCGGTAGCGAAGGTGGTGGGAGCATCGAGCATTAAGTCCGCTGCGAGGATGAATGGTGGCGTGGTGATTTTTGTGGATGAAGTGCAGAAAGCAAACACTGTCATCATAAACGGCGTTGTAGTAAAGGACACGTTTGTGTCGGTGACGCCTCTCGCTATGCCGGCGAAAAAAGTGATGTTATCAAACATTCCTCCGTTCATAAGTGATGAACTTATAATAAGGGAGTTGGCCAGATATGGGAAGATCGTGTCGCCGATAAGAAAGATGCTGTCAGGCTGTAAAGCGCCTGAACTACAACACGTTGTTTCCCACAGAAGGCAGCTGTATATGATCATGAATAACAGCAATCTGGAGTTGAACTTGAGTTTTAAGCTGAACGTGGAGGGGTTTGACTATACTCTTTTTGCAACAACGGAGAATTTGAGATGTTTTGCCTGTGGAAAAGAGGGACACCTGATTAGGTCTTGTCCAGGAGAGGCTTCCAGTGCTGGGAAAGGTGATGCTGGGAAAAGTGCTAGGGGGAAAATGCCATGGGGGCAGAATGTTGATGGTGAAACAGAACAGGGAAAGAAAGATGGAGAGGGCTCTAAGCAGACAGATGAAACAGAAAAGGGAAAGAAAGATGGAGAGGGCTCTAAGCAGACAGATGAAACAGAAAAGGGAAAGAAAGATGGAGAGGGCCCTAAGCAGACAGATGAAACAGAAAAGGGAAAGAAAGATGGAGAGGGCTCTAAGCAGACAGATGAAACTGAAGAGAAAGGGGATGTGGAAGAAGCTGAAGATAACAGGGAAAGTGGTGGTGGAAATGACGGAGGAGATGTTGTTGCTGAGGTTGAATCTGAGGCTGATCAGTGCACACAGAGTGGTGAAGTCGGTGCTAGTAATGATAATATGAATACTCAAGAGGACAGCAGTCCTATTGCAAATCAGGTGGATTCAGGAAGAAGTGATACAGGTAGGGAGGGCGGAGCAGAGGAAGGGCTG
Organism: Centroberyx affinis; assembly: GCF_046629955.1. Classification (NCBI taxonomy): domain Eukaryota; kingdom Metazoa; phylum Chordata; class Actinopteri; order Beryciformes; family Berycidae; genus Centroberyx; species Centroberyx affinis. The sequence goes on along the minus strand of NW_027282591.1, from coordinate 48,624 downwards.
GCAGTGGATGTTGACATGGTGGATGAGGAGGACAGTCTAAAGGTGATTCGGCAGAAAAGAAAGTCTAAAAACACAATAACTGGTTCACAAGCAAAAAAAGTGACTGTGGGCAAAGAAAACCTAAAAAAACTGAGTAAACAGAAAGGTACAGGGTCTGACTTCAGTTCAGGAGACGAGTCTGATGTTTGGGAGAGTGATGCATCTTCAGATGTGAAAGCAAAAAATGCTTATGGGGTGGAAGAAATGAAACAGTTTTTACAGAAAACGAAAAATATGAAAGGTGTGAAAGTAGAGAAGTATTTTCCAGATAAAGAGTTGTTCATGGAGTCAGCCAGATCAAATATGAAGCACAGAGGAAAAGGGGGTTTTTCTGAACAAGAAGTTTACAGGTTGAGGAAATTTGTGCAGAAAGTCAGACAAGAACTCAACAATGATGATGGAGAGGAAACTGCATAATGTCTTTGTTTTTTGTAGTTTTGTGATACTGTCTACATGGGTGGTCTTATCTCATTTTCCTATGAGTAAGTTCAGAGTTGCCACTTTGAATTTAAATGGAGCGAGGGATATGAAAAAAAGAGCACTTTTATATGAGTTTGTAAAGATGAAAGGCATTGATGTCATGTTTGTGCAGGAAACACATAGTGATGAAGGGAATGAATCAGACTGGAAGGCAGAATGGGAGGGTGAGGTTTGTCTGAGCTCTCTGAACTCACTAAGTGGGGGGGTTGGCATCCTTTTTTCTAAGAGTTTTTTGCCAATCTCATATGAAGTACAGCAAAAGGTAGAGGGGAGGCTGATGGTAGTTAAAGCCAAGTTTGAACGCTACACAGTTACTTTCATTAATATGTATGCACCTGTTGTAGGTCTGAATAGAGTAGTATTACTAAATGTGCTGAATGATATTCTGATGAGTTGTAATTCAGATGATTTTTTGTTTTTGGGAGGTGATTTTAATTGCACTCAGAATGATCATTTGGATAGGAACCATACTGAACCTCACAGAGAATCACAGAGAGCACTGAACCATCTTATTGAAACACATGATTTAGTGGACATCTGGAGAAGACTGCATGACAAGAAGAGACAGTATACATGGGCTCATGTCAGAGACAATGTTATTTCTTTAGCTAGGCTGGACAGGTTTTATTGTTTTAACCATCATTTTGGTGTTGTTAAAATGTGTCAAATGTTACCTGTTGGTTTTACTGATCATTCTTTGGTTTTGAGTGATGTTTTTATTGCAAATGTGAAACCAAAGAGTGCTTACTGGCATTTTAACTCTACATTACTTTGTGATTTTAATTTCAAAGAGACTTTCAAGTTTTTTTGGAAAGGTTTCAGGGGTGAAAAACAGAATTTCACATCACTGAGGCAGTGGTGGGATTGTGGAAAAGTAAAAATTAAGCAGCTATGTCAGCAGTACACTCTCAATGTCACACGGGACATTACAAGATCAATGAGTGATCTAGAGATTGAGATGGTGGAACTTCAAAGTGTTTTTGAGTCCACAGGAAATCGAGGACATTTTGAAGTCCTCAAATCTAAAAAAAGTATGCTTGAAGACCTACTAGGCATAAAAGCGCAGGGAGCCTTGGTTCGGTCAAGGTTTCAGAGTGCTAATCTTATGGATGCACCTTCCAGTTTCTTTTTTGGCCTGGAGAAAAGAAACGGGCAGAGCAGGTTTCTACACACCTTACGCTCGGCTGAAGGACAGGAGATAACAGAGGCTGGAGAGATTCGGCTTACAGCAGTGAAGTTCTACTCTGAACTGTACAAGAGTGAATACAAAGAAAATGAACTGCTGTTTGATTCGTTTTGTGATGGACTTCCACAGATCTCTGCTGAAGAGAATCCTGGTCTTGGGGAACCCCTGAGACTGGCTGAGTTGCATACTGCTCTGCAGGGCATGGAGGGGGGCAAAGCCCCTGGCATTGACGGCCTGTCAGTTGATTTTTATAGAGCTTTCTGGGAGGAGTTGGGTGAAGATGTGTTGGCAGTGTTGAATGAAAGCTTCAATGAAACGTCTTTGCCGTTAAGTTGCAGGAGAGCTGTGATAGCTCTGTTGCCAAAAAAAGGAGATCTACAGGACATTAAGAACTGGCGGCCGGTTTCTCTCCTCTGCACGGACTATAAGATCCTGTCGAAAGCTCTGGCTAACAGGCTCAGGGAGGTGCTGGACCAAGTCATTCATCAAGACCAAACCTACTGTGTGCCTGGTAGGTCTATTGTAGACAACGTGTCTTTAATTAGGGATGTTTTGGACGTCTCTAGTTCATTGGGCTTGGATGTTGGTCTCATTTCGTTAGACCAAGAAAAAGCTTTTGACAGGGTTGAGCACCTCTACCTTTGGAGGATCTTGGAGCGGTTTGGTCTCAACCCAGGTCTTATAGCTATGATCAAGGTTTTGTACCAAGACATTGAGAGTGTGCTGAAGATCAATGGAGGACTGAGTGCTCCGTTTAAAGTAGAGAGAGGGGTCCGACAAGGTTGTTCTCTGTCGGGAATGTTATATGCTCTGTCTATTGAGCCTCTGCTGCATAGAATACGGTCTGGTGTTACTGGTCTGGTCCTACCAGGTTTTAGCACAACACATATTCTGTCTGCATATGCGGATGATGTTTTAGTCCTGGTCACCAATCAAAAAGATGTTGATGATCTAGGAAAAAGTGTTAATGATTTTGGAAGTTTAACAATGGCAAAGGTAAATTGGAAAAAGAGTGAAGCCTTGGCAGTGGGGGGGTGGTCTGCTGGTCTCCCAAATTTACCGGGGGGTTTAGTATGGAAGAAAGGTGGCATCAAATATTTGGGTATTTACCTGGGTGATGAAATAACAGTGAGCAAGAATTGGGAAGGTGTAACAGAAAAAGTACAAGGAAAATTAAATAAATGGAAATGGTTGTTGCCAAAAATGTCTTATAGAGGCAGAACTTTAGTGATTAATAATCTGGTGGCCTCTACATTGTGGCATCGCTTAGCTTGTATGGAGCCACCTAGTGGTTTAATTAAAAAATTGCAAGCAATTTTAGTAGATTTTTTTTGGGACAGTTTACACTGGGTACCTCAAGCTGTTCTTTTTCTGCCTAAGGAAGAAGGGGGGCAAGGTTTGGTTCATATTGAAAGTAGAATGGCAACTTTTCGTGTCCAATTTATACAGAAATATCTCACAACTGGATGTAAATATCTGGTCTGGAAGGATGTTGCGAGTTCTATTTTGAGGAGAGTAAATGGGCTTGGAATTGATGCTACTTTGTTTTTAATGGATGTTAATTTTTTTAATCTGTCTGAACTGTCTCCATTTTACAAAGGGGTTTTTAAAGCATGGAAACTTTTCAAGTGGAAAATGGTTGAGTCTGCTGATTCCATATACTGGTTGTTGGAAGAACCTCTTGTTGGTGGGTCCAGGATGGACATACAGGACAGCTCAACACCAAGCCTCACCCACACACTGTGTACCACTGGAGTGGTTACTCTTAAGACATTAGTAGATGCAGCTGGGCCAAGTTTGATGGATGCACATGCTGCAGCTGATCTGCTGGGTCTGAGGTCGGTCCGCTACATGAAGTTCATCTTAAAACGATGGTCTGAAAAACTGACTGAGGAAGAATTTGAACTGTTGAGGATTTACAGTGAGGGGGAGGAAACCCCGGATGAAGAGGACCCTTTCCCAGAGTTGGAGCTTTACCCTGATTTGAATGGCTGTTCTGGACTTTTGCTGGATGTAAAACAGGAAAAAAATGGTGTTGATTTATATACTGTAAATGGCAAGGTGTTGTATAAGTGTTGTGTTAAAGCTCTCAACAAAAGCAAGTTAAATGGAAAAGAGGACTCAGTGTGGAGAAGGAGTTTGGGGGTAACCTGTGCAGATAAACCCGGGTGGAGAGTTTTGTATAAACTTCCCTCAAAGAAACGAACTGGTGACTTGCAGTGGAGAATTCTCCATGGAGCTGTGGCTGTTAACGCTTTCATATCTGTAATGAATCCCACTGTTTCAAATGAATGTCCTTTCTGTGGAAGGGTGGAAACTATTTTCCATTGTTTCTTAGAGTGTAGAAGGATTGAGGATTTATTTAGTACCTTAGAGACCTTGTTTTTGTTTTTCAAAGAGAAATGGTCTAAAGTTGTTTTTATATTTGGGGCTGGTTACAGGAGAACTAATGCTGCTAAGTGGCAATTGTTAAATTTTCTTTTGGGTGAAGCGAAGATGGCTTTATATCTTACAAGAAGAAACAAAATTAAAAAGGAAGTGTTTCAGGATTTGGTCAGTGTGTTTGTCTCTCTGGTCAGAGCGAGGGTTTGGATAGATTTCAGATTTCATAAAGAAATGAAAAGTTTGGATTCTTTTGTTCAGCAGTGGTGTTACAATGATGTCATCTGTTCAGTGGAGGAGGAGGAGTTAGTGTTTGGTGTCACTTTTAAGTGAAAGAGACTGGAGCACTTTCACTGTTTTGTTTGTGCTATAAGTTTGAATTTGTACTTTACAATTATAAATGTGTGTTTAATACAATGAGGTATTGATCATGAATTGTTTATTGTATGGTATGTGATGTATGTATGTGTGTATATATGTATATATATGTATATATGTATATATATATATAGTGTATTGAGACAAAGGTCTTGTACTAACACCGTGTAAAATAAAAGTTTTTTCAAATTCAAATTCTCTCTCTCTCTGTCTCTCTCTGTCTCTCTCTCTCTCTCTCTCTCTCTCTGTCTCTCTCTCTCTCTCTCTCTCTCTCTCTCTTAAAAACAGCAGACATGCCAACACTGTGGCCTGATCTTGAAACCAGATCAGAAATACTTTGTTCAGTAAATTTCTCTCTCTCATTCTCTGTCTCTCTCATTCTCTCTCATTCTCTGTCTCTCATTCATTCTCTGTCTCTCTCTCATTCTCGCTCTCTCATTCTCGCTCTCATTCTCTCTCTCATTCTCTGTCTCTCTCATTCTCGCTCTCTCATTCTCTCTGTCTCTCTCATTCTCTCTGCCTCTCTCATTCTCTCTGTCTCTCTCATTCTCTCTGTCTCTCTCATTCTCTCTCTCATTCTCCCTGTCTCTCATTCTTTCTCTCTCATTCTCTCTCTCATTCGTGCTCCAATAACTGTTCAGAAACAACCAAACCATTTGTCAATTTTTCAAAACTAGCAAAAAACAGTTTATAGATTCAAACCATATTGAAATGAAAAAATATCTAATATTGAATTATACTGCATATGTACTATATGTATTATGTACTAAAATGACTGGCCGAGTGATCTAGTTCTGGACGGTCAGGTCAGATTCTAAACAGTAGAGTTCGGTAGAAGACGATCTGCTGGGTGGAAACAGTGCGGTGCTGCTGCTTTCCAGAGACAAGTCGCTCACTCTGCGTATCGTTTTCACAGACTGGATGTTTTGGAGATATTTTGACATATTTTGAACAGTTTGGACTCATTGTTGCAGCAAGAGGCAGCGGAGCTCGCTGCTTCAACCAGGGTTCCTACACATTTTCAATTAAAAAAATGCCATACTTTTCCCAGACCTTGATTTGTTTTGAAGATTTTGTCTGGTGTTCAATATGATTTAAGCAGACAGACATCTTGCCCCTGCTAACTAGGTCATATCACTGTATAGATGAAGATTGTTCTTCACAGCGACAAATATCAGAATATGTGAGATGATTGGCAGGGTTCCTACATGGTTTACATTTTAAAATTCCATATTTTTTTCCCAGACCCTATGTTCTTGACCGGATTTGATTTTGGTGGGTATTTGATATAATGCATGCTGACAGCGGCTGGGTAATAAGAGCGTCCCTCTATCTGAACATTATTCTTCACATCAACAAAAACTGTGGACTCAAAGTGTCTCTACAACAACATAAAAGCTAGAATTATGTGTGTATCGGACCTGAACCGCAACATTTTCCATACTTTTCCAGACATTTTTTCAAATTCCCAAACTATTTTCATTCATTTTTAATACTTTTTTCCAGACTTTCCAGACCTGCGTAGGAACCCTGTTCAACTGACAGCTGACTGGAGACAATACTGTCTGTGGGTCCAACAGCTACAGGGATGGAAGAGACTAATTACTATATATAGGAACAAAATTGACAAACTTATCCTCTAAGGCGTTACCTATTGAGTTTGCCCACCTAAATTTCCCCAGCTGCTTCAGGGATTCAAACCAGCAACCTTCTGGTTACAAGCTACAGCTGCCCCAGTATAGAGCATCATGGTATACAGGGATAAAGGGTTAAATTGGTGGAGAAAATGACTGAATGAATGAATGGATAAATAAGGGTGGGAGTCTGGAGAAGTGTGGCCAAATGTCAGTGGTGGTTCATTCTGAATCTAGCTGAGCGCACTATAGTTTGATTGATAAGCGATGGTATTTCTGTGGGATTAGACGGGCTGCTCTGTATTCAGGATCTAATGTTGATGAAGCATCACTCCGGCCCGGTGCAAACCCAGCAGGGAATACCAAGTCAGACTGCAGCGCACAGGAGACCTCAGCTATCCATCTCATAGCCTGTGGGTGTGTGTGTGTGTGTGTGTGTGTGTTTAGTATGCATGTCTGTGGGTAAACAAGCCTCCTGGCCTCTGTGTGTGTGTGTGTGTGTAGCTGCAGGCGATGAGCAGCCATCTCTCAGCAGATCTCATTTAGTCTGCCCACGGCTGTCCTGTGTGTGAACTCTGGGTTTGGGGATCTGGTGGTTTCACCGGTGAAACTCCTGCAACCGACCGGTTGGTTTTGTTGAATTTAGAGTAGTGGGACACACTCACGCACATGCACACGTACGCACACACATACACACACACACACACACATACACACACACTCTCTGTACCCTCAGTTTAGACCTGGCTGTCTGACAAGCTTATCAGTTTAGGTTAGTTTTATTTGTGCAAGAAAGTAAAATATAAAATGTCACTAGACAGAATTAACCAATATTGACCAGTATGCAGTTTGGCCGACTGACTGACTGACTGAGTAGTTAACTAACTAGCTGACTGGTTGACTGTTTTTTTTACTGGCTGGCTTGCTGGATGGCTGGTTAGTTGACAGACTGGATGACAAACTCACTGGATGGTTAGTTAACCGACTGGCTGGCCAACTGAGCAGTTGCTTAGTTGACTGACTGGTTGCTTAATCGACTAACTGGCTGACTGGTTGCTTAGTTGACAGACTGGCTGACTTGCTGGCTGGTTGGTTAGTAAACTGACTGGCCGGCTTGCTATCTGATTGGTTGCTTAGTTGCTTGACTGGCTGCCTGACTAGTTCACTGGTTGGTTAGTTAGCTGAGTGGTTGCCTTAGTTGACAGCTTCTGGTTCAGTAGCTCACTGGTTTGTTAGTTTACTGACTGACTAGCTGTTTGGCCTGTTTTGGCCTAACTGGCTGGTTTTATTCATTTAATTTTTTTATTTACTCATATATAAAATAACTATGATTTAATAACTAGATAACTGTCTGGTTGGTGGACTGACTGTTTGGCTGTTTATCCATCTGGTTGGCAGGCTGATTTTGACAGTTTCTGTAGCAGAGTGAGAAGCTTCACTAAAATCAGATCTGTTCAGATTGAGTGACAGCTGAGTGCGGAGCTGCTGTTTACACACAGTCTGGAGACTCTGACACACACACACACACACACACATACACACACACACACACACAGTCACTGCATTACAAAACGAATGTGAGGCGACACTAGAAGCACAATCACAATCACTTCTACTGTCGGTTGCAGGAGGGAACACAGACAGTAAATGATTGGGTCAAATACAGCGTGCATGCCTGTGTGTGTGTGTGTGTGTGTGTGTGTGTGTGTGTGTGTGTGCAAACTGTCCCTCAAAATCAGTGTGGTCTTTCTGTGTTAATCTCTTCCTCTCCGCAAAGACTACACCTCCTGAGTGTGTGTGTGTGTGTGTGTGTGTGTGTGATTAGAGAGCAGAGCGAATAGAGGTCAGGCTTCCAAAGACCTTTACCACCCATCTGTTAAATCCACCACCAACCTGGTCGCAGCAAGTGTGTGTGTGTATGTGTGTGTGTGTGTGTGTGTGTGTGTGTGTGTGTGTGTGTGTATGTGTGTGTGTGTATCTCTGTCGACTCATGCAAAACATTGCATTGCATCCAACATTAGCAGGATGATTGACCATGATACAGTGAAGGAATATTTTGCAACAATTGTTTCTTTCAGGTTTCAATCGCCACATTTAACTCACACATTCCCGTATAGAAGGATCGAAACAATGTATTCAGAATTATCACCATGGAAACTAAACCACCAAGTCAAGAGGTAAATCCATGTATATAATCCATATAGAGTCTGAGATCATATCAGTATATCCCAGTATCGTTATTGGACTTCTCCTGATCATGATGTGAGCTTGTAAGTGTATTGTTTTTTTTTTTTTTATTGTGTAAACGGGAAACACTGTTTAAACCCAAATACTAGCATATCCTGAATAACAACAGGATATTGCCATGAATGTAAACACACTCATTGCATATACAGAGTTTCCTCTATTCATTAAAAGGATAATACTTGTGTGTTTTTTAAGCCTGCTCCTTTTCCATTCTTCGTGTTTTGTCTGCACACAGTCAGCATAGTTGGAGATATTGGAGAGAACATGAAGCCTTCGTTTGGTTTGGTAAAAGTTTCTGTTTTCTCCTTATTTCAGTGTGCTGAGTTGAGTGTTTTCATATCAGCGCTGCGTTGGAAATAATCAGGTGTCAGATCCATGTCTTTTTATTTAGGCTGTGTTTGTTAGACGGGACAGCAATTCATTTCAAGCTAGGTCTGACATTGTAGAGTTTGTATTTTAAAAACAAGTAAATGTTAAAAAAAATTGAATTACATACGGTATTCATTGCAACAGCAGTAAATGGGCTGCAACTCTAAATAACAGCAGGAACACTTCCACTGCTGTTGGCTAAAATGCAAAATTTAACAAATGTTTTTTAGCTCTACAAGCTGCACTAGAAACACAACTAGGACAAAACAAGGAGGGCTGTGGGACCAAAACTACAATTACAGCCGAGCACCGCTGCCACACACACACACAACCACAGAGGAAATGTCGAGCTCATTCCTACACTGTGTGCCTGGGAATACAGAGTAGTCTTAGCTAATCATTGACTTATATATTAACTGGGACAAGGGAGTGGGAACTGTTGTAAATGGTTAAATCAACACTGAGTCTCTTAATAAAACAAGGGTTTCTGCACAGCATTTCTTCATAAAAAAAGGGAGTGGGGAAAAGAAAAGCACTCGAAACGCGCTAGATGAGACTAAAATAAACTAAAATATCTAATAAGTAGAGCGAACGACTCAAAGGAGAAGACAAAACACTTGTTCCCCTCTTCATTTGCCATCCGTCTGCCGGTAAATAAATCAGTCTGTCAGTCATCTATTCAGCTCGGTCAGTCAGTTCACTGGGTCAGGGCCAGAAAATCAGTCAGTCAGTCAGTCAGCCAGTTAGTCAACTGATCAGTCAGCCAGAAAATAAAGCAGTTAGCCAAGTGAAGCCATGTTTATTTATATCACCCCTTATCACAAGCATGTCTCAAAGGGCTTAACATATAACATACTATATCATATACTACATATTAGTGCTGAAACGATGTTGATTAATCAATCAGTCAATCGACACAAAATTCATCAATTATAATTTTGATAATTGATTAATTGTTTTAGTCATTTATCAAGCAATAATACCAAACAGCTTCACAAAGATTTGCTGCTTTTCTCTGTTTCATGTCATTATAACATGAATACTTTGTTTTCTTTTGGCTGTTGGTCAGACTAAGTAAGATACTCTAAGAATCACTTTGGGCTCTGGTGACTTGGGATGGGCATTTGTCATAATTTTTTGATATTTTCTAGACTAAATGATTAATCAAAAAAAATAATTGTTAGATTCATCGATAATGAAAATAATCATTAGTTGCAGCCCTAATACATATACATAATATACTACATCATATACCATACTACACACACACACACACAGTCATGCCTATGGGCAATTTAGAGTCTTCAATTCACCTGACCTGCAACCAGTCCAACAGACAGACAGCAAGCAAGTCAATAAATCAGCCAGCCAGTCAGTCAGCCAGTCGGTCAGCCAGTCAGTCAGTCAGTCAGTCAGTCAGTCAGTCAGTCAGCCAGGCAGTCAGTCAGTCAGCCAGCCAGCCAGCCAGGCAGTCAGTCAGTCAGCCAGGCAGTCAGTCAGTCAGTCAGTCAGCCAGTCAGCCAGTCAGTCAGTCAGCCAGTCAGTCAGCCAGCCAGTCAGTCAGTCAGTCCCTCCCTGACAGCTAGCAGGAGCAGGGTTTCTGCAGATTAGTGGAGTGTCCAACACTCCGAGCCGCTTAATCCAGTCAGCCACAAATCTGCCGCAAGTATGACGATTAACCCCTTTCCCCGGCAGGAAGCAATCCAAGGGAAACACAGCAGGGATTAGTCCAGGCAAAGGTCACCGCTGGACCAGGCTAGTTTCACCCTGCAGCAGCACACACCGCTGCTGAGCTGCAGTGGGTCACCGCTATCACACAGAGCTACTAACTGTAGAGGATGTGAAACCAATCTCAATATGTTTTAGCTCAATGTCTTCCAAAAGCCGGACCAGGCGAGTCTCAACCTACAACACCGTGAAATGAAAAACACTGCACTGCAAGAGAACATGGGAACCAACATTAAATCATACTTTAGCTAACTTTTCCCAAAGCAAACACAAATATTTGGCCAATGTTCCGAATTAGAGTGTTATCATACTGAATTATCCAAATAAGAACAGTTAAAAGCTTTGGACACATGCATTTTTCTTTATTTTTTACTATTTTCCACATTTTAGAATAATAGTAAAGACATCAAAACTATGAAATAACACAAATAGAATTATGCAGTGACCAAAAAAAGTGTTAAACAAATCAAAACTATCTTATATTTTAGATTCTTTAAAGTAGCCGCCCTTTGCCTTGATGGAAAGGCAAAGGCTTTGGAAATAAATTCATACATAGGATCAACTTCACTATTTATATTTGTCTGAGAAAACACATTTCAAGCATTTAAGCAGAAGTCTTTAGATCAAAATGTCTTTAAGAGAATGAAAAACTCTGGAAGGAATGGTATAACTTGCTAACAGGTGTCTTATGAAAACTTTGCCTCCCAGCCTGTTAAAAAGTTGCCGGTGTATCATCACTTTCAGGTGTTGCCTGAGCAGTTGCTTCTAACCACACAGGACCATGCTGTTGCCAGGAAATATCTAAATAGATATTTGACCCCATCTCTCACTTTGCTGCCTGTTGCTGGGAGCGTTGCCCATGAAATTGCCTTGCGTATCATTTCTCCTACAGGCAACTAAATGCTCTGACCTCCTGCCTGGCAACGGGCTGTGAAGAATCAGCGGTCAGGTTCACCGGATTGAGTTGTCCGTCTCTAATACAGCCTGGCTCCCAAATGACCAGAGCCGGCTATCAGTCACACTGCAAGTCAGAGACTGGGGAGAAAGAGAGACTCGCCTGGAGGAGGTGGAGGAAGAGGAGGAGGAGGAGGGAGGAGGAGGTGGAGGAAGAGGAAGAGGTGGTGGTGGAGGAGGAGTAGTAGTAGGAGGAGGAGGAGGGGGGGGTCTGGGGCTTGGGGAGCTGAAGGAGCAGCAGAGGAGCAGAGCCTGGCTCCAGCTGTATTATATAGCTGATCTCTGCAGGGACTCTCTGGTTCCAGTGGTTGAGCAGTGAGCACACAGCAGCATGGCCGCCAGGCAGCAGTCTGCCAGACTGCCAAGGTAATTACATGGAGGGAGCTACACTCAACGGTTCCCATGTATCCCACAATAACACAACATGCACTATACCGCCGGCTTTCTGATTGGCACTTTAATCCAGAGCGCCTCACAGGACCACGAGGTCAGCGTGGGTCCAGTGAGAATTGAACCCCAAACCCCCACAGTTTTAGTGCCATGCTCTACCTGCTAAACCACACAGGAATATTTCTTTACATTAAAATTATTACTACTACTTCTTTGCTATTAAAATCTTAGGAAGCCCACCTAACACAACATGTGAAATAGGGCTGCAAGATTTGAGAAAAAAATGATAATTTCAATTATACTGCTAAATATTGTGATAAGAATTATTAATCACAATTAATTGTCAGGAAACAAAATTATTTCACTCCACTTTTGGACCTTAACATATATTTTCACTTTTTCAGTGTAGTATTTGTACAGTAAGTCTTGTTTTCACTCTTACTCTTATTGCGTCCGTATTTACAAAATTCAAATAATAATTACTACTTTATTAATTTGGGGTGCAGCTACAAGCCTAAGGCAAGCCTTGAGTAACTAAAACAACATTCTCAGGATTTTCCTCTCTAACGTTGAGCCGATCCGTTCGTTTCCACTTTGCTTGTTGTTCCGTTTTTTCGAAAGATGCTCTATGTGAAGTTTCTCTGCTGCTTCCCCATTTTAACTTTCGCTCTGGTCAAAGGTTGTGATTGGTCAGGAATAATGGAAGTGCTTGATAAACCACACCGGGATTATAAATCTTGGAAACATAAAATCACAATATATGATTATCCATGATTAATTGTGCAGAACTAATACGAAATAACCAACATATATTTTTTCCTTGCTTTGGAGTTAAATTTCAACTGTCTTTTCCTCGCACAGAGCTGCTGAATGGCTTTCAACGGTCTTATCTCAGTTTCTGAGTTGCTGTGAGCTCTGAAGAGACTTCAACCCTGTGAATACACAACAAGACCACACCTCATTCAACCTCACCACCTACGCCTGTCTGAAGGTTTAGGTTTAGTTTATTTGCACTTCCAAGAAGAAGATAAAAACTAGAGAAACGCAAAAGGAATACAAACTGTGCAGGTGAAATAAAGAAACCCCTGGTGGCTTTGTAAAAATGTCTAACTCAGGAGAGAAAAGGAAAATAAAAACGTGACAAAGACATGAGTGAACTGTGCAAAAAAAAAAAAAACATGCAGTTCTGTGATCCTTTACAATTTATTCAGAGTACAGCATTTCGTCTGTATGGGAACGGATCAGCAGGTGGACTGAAGTGACTGATGTGAAAACCTGGCATCCAAATGTCAAATCTCAACAACTGTGATGAATTTCAGCCAGCTACCTGACTGTATTGTGTGCAATTCACTTAACTTAAATGGTTTAAAACATCAGCAGCCACCTTGTTATGTGAATGTTCAACTCCTGACATCCAGCACATTTCCCCAGTTAATCTCCTACATCAAAAGGTCCTGCTGGCTGCATGAATTTGTTTACATTCACAAGTGCTCAGCTTGACCCCTTCCTTGTTTAATGCTCCAACTATGAAGGTCGGGGAACTACACATTCCCTCAGGCAATGCTAATCAAACACTGAGTTTGCACACAGCAGGCTGAGCTAATCAAGCACTGAGCACAACTGAACTGCCTGCCAGGCAGAGGAGGACTAACACAAAGAGGCTTTAACAGCAGAAGGCAGCGCTAGTTTAACACCAAATGCTAAAACAGAGAAACTGGAGCTGCCTAATGTCCTGCTGTAATCACTGTGATACATTAAACAAAGCCAGTTGCGCTGATGAGGTCATTAATTAAGCTAATTACTGCATTAAATAGCAAATATTTCTATATCGACATACTTATCTTCATGTAACACAAGGGCGGTATTAATAGCAACTCTATATTTTAAAGCATTAAGGAGTTTCAAGTGGTTTGAAGAAAAGTTGATGAAAGTTTTGCCTCATTATTATGCACATTTATGCAGTAAGGTGCTCCAAAATCTAATCAGATCATCTGCTCTGTAGGGGGAACCTGTGGTGTCAGTATGAAGTTTCTACAGACAGACAGGCAGGCAGGCAGGCAGACAGACAGGCAGACAGACAGGCAGGCAGGCAGACAGGCAGGCAGGCAGGCAGACAGACAGACAGACAGACAGACAGGCAGACAGGCAGACAGAGAGACAGACAGACAGACAGACAGACAGGCAGACAGGCAGACAGGCGCAGACAGACAGACAGACAGACAGACAGACAGACAGACAGACAGACAGGCAGGCAGGCAGGCAGACAGACAGAGAGACAGACAGACAGACAGACAGACAGACAGGCAGACAGGCAGACAGACAGAGAGACAGAGGACAGGCAGACAGACAGAGAGACAGACAGACAGAGGACAGGCAGAGAGACAGAGAGACAGAGAGACAGACAGACAGAGGACAGACAGGCAGACAGATAGACAGAGAGACAGAGAGACAGAGAGACAGACAGACAGAGGACAGACAGGCAGACAGATAGACAGAGAGACAGAGAGACAGAGAGACAGACAGGCAGGCAGACAGACAGACAGCACCATGACAACATTGTGTCCCATTCACCACGTCCCATGGTGGCGGGACATAATGAGCACTCCCATCATGGATGTTTTGTTGCAATATGCCGATGACTCATTTAATTTCTAACATCCCAGAACCACAGTCAGGTGCCTGCCTCCAAGATAAAACAACAGCTGCAACTAAAACTGAGCAATGGCAACAGAAAAAATAACGATTTTAACACAACGTCCCTACACTTCTACTTTTCGAGATATACTTACAGCTGCAACATATACATTGAGTGATATGTCTAGTCTACCATGCACTGTATGTGCTGCACTGTCTCACTGCACCACTCTGTCATCCCTGAGCCATGTGCGTCAGCATGTACTAATGTTACCACATTAGTCATCAAAATGTCCCTGGAACAATTTCACCAAGACACATTCCTGTACATTTAATGTACTTGGCGGATTGAGTGATTCTGCTTCTGACTATCATCACTATATATACTTCACCTCTCGTCTGACACCATATATCACGCGGACACGCTGACACTGAGACAGATATCAAACAAATGTCATGTAGTTAAAACGCAACAATATACAGGTTGTGCTCGAGGCTAGGAAGAAGGCACTCGACACAGCTAGAACCATGATATAAATGTTTATTTTTATTTTGTTTCCTTATTTATTTTGCAACGTACTGTTAGGAAATATCCTGCATGTATAGTTGAATTTAGAGAAAGACTAAGGTTAAGGAGCGACCAAAGGTGCAGGTGTATGCTTTCTGTTACTTTTCTGTATCTTGTACGGTCTTAGTTATAATGGCATGGCTTTATTGTGAGTAAAACGTTAACTTATGAATTTATTACGGGGAAGGGAAAGAAAAAAAAAAGTATATATTTTATTTGCTTTTGTATTTCCTGTTTTATTTACTTACCTGTCTATCAATGCCCTGGTATAGCTATATATTACGTTACTGACAGAGGTTACTTGTTGGTGTACACCTGCAAACCTTGTGGAAAATAAAATAAGTAAAAAAATTGGTCACCAAAAAAAAAAAAACACTATACCACAATACCACAATATGACTGCATCGCTCACCACGCCCAATACCCCACCGCTCTCCACAAAGGTAGTTTCACAAAGGCCATAGAAGAGTATTGGACATGCTGAATCTTTCCCAGAGAGCCATTGTAGAAGAAGCTCGACAGCCGTATTGTTAAAAGTAGATTGGAGTACATTCAGTGCTGGGCTTGTATTGAGTGTTAGGGAGATGGCATGAAAGGCGATTTGGAAGAAAACAGCTACAGATCCACTCTGTGAGAAACACATATGTCTAAAAGAAGAAAAGATTTAGACCTTGAATGTTTAAATCCTAGCGAGAGGCTACGGACATACTACTGCAAGAGAGAAAGAGAGACAGAGAGAGAGAGAGAAAAGAGTTCCATCCAGAGGTGAGACCGACTCAGAAAGGGAGACGGATGGATAGAGAAAAATCCAACCCACACAGAAAAAGAGGGAAAAGACAGACGGAGAAAGTCTCATCTAGAGAGAGGTTGAGAGACCAGAGAGCAAAGCAGAGAGAGGGAGACCCAAAGAAGAAGGAGAGACAGAAAAGAGAGAGAGAGAGAGAGCTGTTCCTGTGCTGTCAGGATTCTCGGATATACGACTTTCCTACCGGGAGCTAGCACTTGAACGTCCCTGCAAGTCGCGCACTGAAATCATACACGAATACACGAATTGTCCGAGTTGTGGTGCAGCTGCTTCTGCCGACGACGACAACATCGCTCTGTCTGGAGACGGTAAGAGACTCTTCATATTCCTCTGCATGGGACCCATCCACCGGAATTTGGCGTCGCATGTAACTAGCATGTAGCTGTCGCCTCAGTCGAGAGAAAACCAAACAATACACTTTACGCTTCATCACTTCCATGTCTGTTTTTATTTCTGACCACAGTGAAAATTATCCTCAGCGCACTTATGTACATCCACACAAATTACATTTATTAGACCAGGCTATCAGGCTATACAAGATCCTCATCCCAGCTTCAATGAAGGTTTTGTAGACCGAAAGCTTGGCCTGATAAATGTAAATGTAAAGTTTGCCCAACATTCAGCGTTAGATTTTGGTAGATGGATCACAGACAGCGTAATTTTAACAATTTCTGCTCGTCAACAGCCATGTTGGCTAAGGCGGCGGCCACAATGATCCGTTGTGTCTGTCTGTCTCTGTTCATTTCACTTAATTTTCACTGAGAGCTGTCTGTTGTCCATCTGTCTGATTTCCATCCATTCTGACGGACAGAAAGTTCAACCCAGTTGAACTATTTTCTGGACGGACGGATTCATCACCATCTATTCAGCCAATCAGAGGGATTCCTACATTTGTTTTGGAAAAAAATAGTGGCGACTGCAGAGACAACGGTCCAACCAAAACGAAGATAAAAAAAACTGGTGTAACTTTGGGATGACTGTAGGTTTTTTCCAGGTCAGTTTATTATTTCATTTATACAGTACAGTCTGTTTCTTCTTTTTTCTATGAAGTAGCTCCGTTATGAGCAAAGCTTTAGGCTGCTGTATTTCTGCCTCACCACCATATAGACGTTCCAAAACAGCCCAAGGGACAGAAATCTATCAATTCTATCAATAATTCTGTCCGTTTTCGGATCAGTGTGGCCTCGGCCTAAGTTAGCTACGTTAAAACTCGGCCAATTCATGCACCGCCTAGAATCCTTATCATCAGCCCTCTGATGAAGGGGTTGTAGACCAAAGCTTGGCCTGGTAAACTGCATGGATCAAAGTGTGCAGAGCATCTTTTTCACTGTCTCTGGCATCTCCAGCAAAGACTAGATACAGTTTTATTTGTGACCTAAAAGCACATGAATGCACTCAAGGTGGGCGTCCGACCTCGCATCTCAGAGAAAAGTAACTCCGACGAGCACGGATGCAACAAGCGAAGCACGATTCGTCCTTGCTGGCAGAAGGGAGAGACCCGCCGTGAGGCAAAGAGAGAGAGAGAGAGAGAAATAAACACTGATAAGACTCATGCCGAAAGACACTGAGAGACCAGAAAGCGACCCAGAGAGAGAGTCAGAAAGAGAGAGATCCAAAGAGAGGAAGAGGATGAAGAGGAAAAGGGGATTAGCAGGCAGGCTGTCCCTCCTCCCCGGCCCTCCTGCCGAGCGCGTGGCCAGGTCAGGGGGAAAAGTGGTGTTATTTTGGAGCGGAGCTAAGCAGGCCCTAACATAAGGCTTTATCCTGGGAGAGGCTCTTCTCCTCCAGCCCTCCTGTCCCCTAGCAGAAGGCTGGGGGTGGGTGAGGGGGAATAAAGAGGAGCTGTAAAGACCTTAATAACCCCTTCGACGCCGGAGAATAGCAGCACATGTCGCTGAAGTCTGCGGTCCCTATGGAGTTTAGATCTGATGTGAGGCCTGGTGAAGGGAAACCTGGTTGTTCACAAAGTTCTTTGGCACCTTAAATCCAAAAACTAAAGGGCTTCAAAACCTCCAGCTACCTTATTACTTGGTTTATCACCTGCTAGCATAAATTCCCTGAGTTAATCATCTGAATCAGACAGTCTTCTGAATGTGTTGACTCATGGTTGTCCTGTCAACAGAAGGAATCTAATCAGGAAAACAAAAAAAATCTAAGAATATTGTGATGTGGGAATGCAGAAAAGGAAGACTCTTCACTCAAATCCTGACGAAAATCAGAAGAAAAAAAAAACTTTTCCTGCCTGATGAATGATGTAGAAAATGAAAAATGTAGTTTTCTCAAATGTTCTCTTGCAGCTTAAATAAAGTTCATTTATTTCCTTTATTTATATAGCCGAACGGTATTGGACAAACATAAAGAAGCAGAACAAAGTATGCAAAACATAAAACGTGGTGGCTGGTCGAAGGAAGCTGGAGACTTGCCTTGGCAGGAATGTAACTGATATTTCCAAATAGCAAGCCCCGAGCCACTGAACCAAACTCCAACCATTAACAGCTAAACCAAGCGCACACCATCTACTGTAGAACAGCGCAGGTCAAGCGCCAGATGAGGGACGTATCTGGGCTTATTCCAGTCCAACGGGGCAACAAAGGCTTTCATTAAGACCATAATGCACCATTTCACCTCTGACCTTGAAATGTAAGAGCGTCAGCTAAATGCTCTGAACTACATCACAACACTCCCTGGCTACTGGACCGAAACATATTGTCTTGGTCCACTGGTGGATTTGTGTGCAGTAGGGAGAAAGTTGTGGATATTTTGCTAGATATTGGTAGATGAAGTCTAAATCGTAGTGTAGGCTTTGCTGAAATTGCCTTGAAGCAAGCGAGCCCTATGTCATTACTTATTCTCTGTTTCTCCCATTCCTCCATTTATTTATTCCTCTATGTGGTTTTCAATTGCAGCAGCTCGGCACTTTGAAGTTAGACTTCACATTAGTGTTTCCCCTATGTATACTGTACACTACCAGTCAAAACTACCAGTTTTTTTTACTATTTTCCACATTTTAGAATAATAGTAAAGACATCAAAACTATAAAATAACACAAATGGAATTATGCAGTGACCAAAAAAGTGTTAAACAAATCAAAACTATCTTATATTTTAGATTTTAGCTTTAAAGTAGCCGCCCTTTGCCTTGATGGAAAGGCAAAGGCTTTGGAAAGAAATTCATACGTAGGATCAACTTCACTATTTTTATTTGTCTAAGAAACATATTTGAAGAATTTAAGCATAAGCCTTTAGATCAAAATGGCTTTAAGAGAATGAAAAACATAGAACATTCAATCAGGTGGGTCCAAACTTTTGACTTGTAATGTATTCTAAGATGTAAGCTCATGACCCGCCATGCTAATATTTTCAAAATAATTGTACCTTTGGCTGAAACTGTCTCAGTTAGTAGGCTAAGCTGTTGTTGAGGACTGTGAGAATCAGTGTTTCTATAGTCAGTCAGTAGCAGCGCCGCTGTTGAAAATGCTTAAGGTTTCTTTTTATTTATTTATTTTTTTAAATCAAATGTATTTCTGCGGCGATGCACCTTGATGATGGAAATGACAAATAGCGTGTGGGGGCAGACAGAGCCAGAGAAGCACACACACTGCTGCTACTAGGGAAACACTGCACACAATCAAACTTTAAATTTATAACCTGTATTTACTGTACAGTACACTGACATCAAAATCCTGTCACCAGAAAACCATTTTCTTTCTCCTATAAGGGCCAAACTCCTAACAGTAATGGAGTATTGGAGCTTTCATCACAGCAAATGGCAGCGTTGGACAAACTGCTGCTTTCCCAGGAGATGTTGCCTTGAAAACCCATTCTGTATAAAGTTGATGTTCAGATTTTCTCAGTGGTTAGAGAGTCTGTCCTTCAACTGGACGACCTGGGTTCAATCCCGTTTGTCGGAAAGCACCCGCCCTGCTGAAGAGTCCCTGAGCAACACACTGCACCCCTACCTGAAACTCACCCTGACCTCTGACCTCTCTGTGGGCAAGAGAAAAGAGAATTTCTCTTTCAGGGACTGACAGAGAATCACAGACCAACTTCAGCTTTCTGTACCAATACTTCACCTTCTGCCTGTATGGTGCAGTGCTATAGAAACAGCTGTGGTTACTACACAGTGGAACTAGAGGCTCATGGGTCCCATGCTGCTGCTTTCTCATGAAAACCGCTCAATTCTAATTTTGGTGTTTTCAATACTTTCTGCTTTAATTAAAACTGGACATGTTTCAAAAATAAATGGGCACCAATTGGAAGATCAAGCGGTGTTTCCCAGTTGCTGAAGACTGAACTTTAATATATTCACAAGATTTCTATTTAGCAGCAGAATCCCTCTCAATATTATTATTATTATCATTATTATTATTATGTTGGTTTCTTAAGTTTGGGTCTATATACATTGTGGCAGGTCTAAAAATGTAAAGGCTTTAGAAAAATGTATCTGTTTACTTTACTATAACATTCCCATAGGAATTTATAGTTTTTCTGTAGTATAAAGATCTTATTAGACTTTATGGGATTGCTTTATCTCCTAAAGTTTTGCTATAATATTCCTATATTATCTGTATACTATCATTATTTTCTAAATGACAGGATTATACAAAACATACTAAATACAAATACCCTATAGGATTACTAAATACAAATATTTATCATAGGATTACTATATACTTTCTGGTAAGTATAGAGATTCACAGGCTGAATTACAAGAGTTTGTTGTTTAATATGCGACTCATTTGCCATCAAGAACACTAGAAGTCAATGGAAATGCCCCCACCCCCCTCCTCTCTCTCATAATGGCCTATTCAAATGAGGGGCTACTGTTTCAATGCTTGGCACGCGCCACCGATTGTTCCTTACTGTGCGGGTGCTTGGTCATTCCGCATCACCCACCCACCCAACCACCCACACACACACACACACACACACACACACACACACACACACACACACACACACATGCATACACTACACACACACACACGCACACACACATACACTAATCACGCGCACGCACGAGCAGACATCCCCCACCGCCAACACCACGTTCACACACACACACGCGCGCGGGCACGGGGGAGCAGCAGAACAATGTGAGTGTCGGAGGCACACTGGCCTACTGCACTCTGCATTACACTGGAAACACGCTCATGAAGAATAATAATAATAATAATAATAATAGCGATGTCTGATGCGGGAGCGCGCGGGCTGGTAATACACACATACACAACACAATGTTTTGTAATGAAAACACACACAGCGGAGGCTCAAATCAAATCCGCGTCTTTCCCTAGGATGATGGTGTGTGTTTTAACGGCTGTGTGGCACGTAGCCCACTGCCCTCCAATCCAGCCTGTCAGCCCGTGTGACTCACAGCAGAAGCATGGCAACAACACAATATAACTTCGTGCACCGCGATATCCCGTTAACAAATACAACGCAAAGTGTGCGACCGCAGCCCGACGCGTGCGGGATATTTCCTCGGGACGAATGCAGCGCTGATAGTTGATCAGATCGCCTATCAATAGAGCGTGCGATGTGATTTGACCGCAGAGGAGAGAGAGAGAGAGAGAGAGAGAGGGGGAGAGAGGGAGAGAGAGATAGAGAGAGTCGCCAGTTCTGCACAGCCAGGCTTCTTCTTCTCCTTCTCTCTCTCTCTCTCCTTTCAGTCTCGGTGACCGGCAGGCAAACAGAAACACCGAGAAAAGAGACGGTACTGAGGCAGAGGGAGCCGCGCGCACCGGGCTCCATAATAAACACAGCATTGCTCAATTAGAAAACGCCTTCTTACCTTCACTTCAACAAGATTACAAACATGAATGTCGACCGCCACCCGCGTCTCCAAGTCTTATTTTCTTCTGTTTCCGTTTCTGTCTCTAGGTTTTTATCTTTTATTTTTTTGTAATTTTATTTTATTTTTTTTTTAAATGGACAATATATCCTGCTGTATATGGGAGGGAGTGAGAGCACACAGCAGGACCCTCAAGACTCTCTCCGGCAACCAGGGGGCGGGGCCACGGCCGCTGACGTCACAGCCCGAGAGAGAGAGAGAGAGAGAGAGAGAGAGAGAGAGAGGGGAACTGTACTGTATTATCAGAATCAGAAATACTTTATTTTATTGATCCCCGAGGGGAAATTGGGTTACATTGCAGCTGCTCACATTGTAGAAGTGAATATATATAAGCATAGAGAAATTATAAGAAATTATAAGAAAAATAGAAATACGAAAGTAAGAATATACTGTACAGTACGCCACTAAATTCATTTAAAACTGGGATAGGCCGGCTTTAGAGAGCCAAGCAAGGCTACTACCACTCCTCCGTCCTTTCCTTCATCCTTTCCTCCACTCATCCACTCATCCTCCCCCTCTGCCCCTCTCTCTCTCCAGCTCCATCCGTCCATCCTCCCCCTCTCTTCCTTTTGTTAGCTCTCACAGCGGCCCACAGCAGACTGCATTGTTGCCCATCATGCAAATTAGACAATTGGAGAATCCATTACCGGAGATATTCAACCCCCTAATTGCTAAGAAAAATATCTAATTGCACCTTTTAATAATAATTAAAAAAAAAAAAAGGAAAATGATTAACTTGTCAGATATGATAACATTAATGCATGGAGAAACATGGAGAAATATGGATACTTAGAAGCAGAATGTGAATTTTATGTGAAGCACAGTGAATTTGCCTTGTGTGTTATATAAAGTTTGCCTCGCCATATTGAAGGATGTGCGTTTAAACAGAGAGAGCTCACTTTTCAGACCAAGTCCCAAGAACAGACTGCAGCTGGGATGTAAAAATAAGCAACAGTAAATCTGTCTCCATCTTAAAAAAAAGAAGAAAAAAATCGAAAAAGGACATTATGGCTGAAGCCTGGTGCAGGGAGTCTGTGTTTTTTTTTTTTTTTTAATATGTGGGTTTTCTCACCCTGGACAAACACACAGCAGTCAGAGGCTTCAGAACAGACAGGAAGGTTTCATTCAGATGGTTTTTCATTTTCTTTTCACACACACTGACCTTTACACTGGATCAGACATACAGGCAAATGTTTAAATATCCACCAGCCGCTGTATATATACTCAGTAGCTGCTGTGTGTGTGTGTGTGTGTGTGTGTGTGTGCGCATGTGTGTGTGTGTGTATGTGTGAGAGAGAGAGTGTGAGCATGAGAAAGACTATTACAGAGAGAGGTAGTGTGTGTATGTGTATGTATATGTGTGTTTGTGTGTGTGTGTACATGCGCATGAGAGAAAGAAAGCAAATGGGGGTATTTGTGACCAAGTTTTTTTTTTTTTTTTTTTCCCAATGTGAGGGATGCAGGTACCTTGACAATGACATTAATTATTAAAAAAACGTAATAATAATAATAATATAGATATATATATATGCACACACATACATACATATATACGCACATATGCATACATACACACATGCATATATGAAAAACATACATATATAATAATAGTAGTGATAATATAAAATGAAATACATTCATATATATATATATATATATATATATATATATACGTACACACACACATATATACACACATGTATGTGGATGTATGTGTGTGTATACACATACACACACATACATCCACACTCAAACACACACACACCTACATCCTTAACTCCCCTCCCTGTGTGTCAACCTTTCTCCTTTCCCCGCTGTTTTCCGCATCCGTCTTTATCGTAGTCTGAATGTAATTGAATACAGAATGAGTGTAAATGGTTTTGCATGGATCAGGGCTGTTTGAAGGGGAGAGACCAAAAAAAAAAAAAAAAAAAAAAAAAATTCTAAACAACTTTCCTCTTCTCCCTTCCTCTTCCCTTTAAGTTGATGTATATTTAACTAAACTCAATGCTTCCGTCCATGCAGGCCTCCCCATGCAGGATTCTTCTGACTATAGCATGGTTCATCCTCACTATGGACAGTTCCATGAACACATAGTCTGTTGCAGACTGGTACCACTGATTAATTGATAATTAATTAGAAGGTAGCCATCTTACAGCAACCATCTTTTTAGCAGCAATGATCCCCAAAAACATCAGCCGCCTCTGAGTTAAGTTAAGCGTCAGATATGAATCATCAGTCAATAACATTAGAAGTACAGTCCAATTTCACTCGTATCATAATAGACAGAATGCTTTCCCAGAATGCTTTGACCTCTGGACACTCCCAGACCATATGCATAAATGTACCTATCAAATTTAGATTACATAAGGTGCAATTCGGGGATGGGGATATTTTCATCAAATGCCTTTTCTTTGGTGTCAGATAAACTCTACGCACAAAGTTAAAGCTTATAATTTGATTATCCAAGTTCTGTGATGAAAGAGTCATATTCTTAAATACTCTATCCCAATTTATTGAAGAGCCACTGCAATCAATGTCTTTGTTCCATACTCTTATAATAGCAAGGGAGAATGTAATAATGAGGAGCTACGAAGAGAATCATAAATAAACAAAATACTACCTTTTGTGTGCATGAGTGCATGAGGAAGACTGTTAAAGAGGGAGAGAGTGTGTGTGTGTGTGTGTGTGTGTGTGTGTGTGTGTGTGTGTGGGAGAGACGTGTGTGTGAGAAAGAGTGTTAGAGAGAGGTTGTGTGTGTGAGATGGAGAGAGAGAAAGAGAGGTGTTTAAGATAATTCAAGTGCTGTGTGTGTGTGTGTGTGTGCGTGTGTGTGCGTGTGTGTGGGAGAGGAGTGCATGAGAGTGTGTGCGTGTGTGTGTGACAGAGAGAGAGCGTGAGAAAGACACTGTTAGAGAGAGAGGTAGTGTGTGTGTGTGTGTGTGTGTGTGTGTGTGTGTGTGTGTGTGTGTGGCTCCCACTCCCACATTCGCGTGACAAACCTGCCACCTGCAGGCGGAAGGTGGAGCTGCAGGATAATTAGCCATGCTGCCCATGCTCAGAACAAAGCACTGTGGGAATTCCAGCTCAGTGTGCTGATAAGGCCGCTTATCACTCCCTGTGAGGCTCTTTCCCCTTGACAATAAAATCAAAATCAATAGGCAGTGTGGCCCGAGAGGAGACTGCCTCAAGAACCGAGTCACTGTTGCTCTCAATGGAGAGCTTTAGCCTTCCCACCCTCTCTAAAATAATGTCATTAGTATTGGTTTCAATGGAGAGTTTTAGCCTTTCCTTACCATCTAAAATATTGTCTTTAGTATTGGTTTCAATGGAGAGTTTTAGCCTTTCCTTACCATCTAAAATATTGTCTTTAGTATTGGTTTCAATGGAGAGTTTTAGCCTTTCCAACCTCTCTAAAATAATGTGATCCAATTGGTTTCAATGGAGAGTTTTAGCCTTTCCTTTACCATCTAAAATATTGATTCATTGAGTCATTAATATTGGTTGCAACGGAGTCTAAGGCTTTCCATCCCCTCTAAAATGTCATTAATATTGGTGATTTCAATGGAGAGCTTTAGCCTTCCCACCCTCTCTAAAATAATGTCATTAGTATTGGTTTCAATAGAGAGTTTTTTAGCCTTTCCATACCATCTAAAATATTGTCTTTAGTATTGGTTTCAGTGGAGTTTTAGCCTTTCAATCCCCGCTAAAATGTCATTAATATCAGTTTCAATGGAGAGTTTTTGCCTTTCCATCCTCTCAAAATTAATGTCACGAGTATTGGTTTCAGTGGAGAGTTGTAACCTTTCCAACCTCTCTAAAATAATGTGATCCATTTGGTTTCAATGGAGAGTTTTAGCCTTTCCTTTACCATCTAAAATACTGTCTTTAGTATTGGTTTCAATGCAGTTTTAGCCTTTCCATCCCCTCTAAAATGTCATTAATATCAGTTTCAATGGAGAGTTTTTGCCTTTCCCCACTATCTAAAATAATGTCAATATTGGTTTCAATGGAATTTTAGCCTTTCCACCCTCTCTAAAATGATGTCATTAGTATTGGTGTCAATGGAGAACATTAGCCTTTCCCCACTATCTAGAATAATACCATTCATACTGATTTCAGTGGAGAATTTTTGCCTTTCCACTCTCTCTTAAAGATTTTTTTTTTTTATCGGTTTCAGTGGAGAGTTTTAGTCTCACCCGGGCTGTTCCAGAGGAATTCTTTGCACAAGAAAAAGACAACATTTCCATTAAACACACCCATGTCTCAAAGTTAATGTAATGCTTCACGCAGCAGCTTTAAGACTCAGCTGCCCGACAAACAGCAGCCACAAGGTTTCAGTCGCTTCTTCAAGGCCTGGAAACTCCATCACCTCTTCACACACTAGCCTTTTATCTCCTAATGTACGATTTTCTCTGCTGTCTTCTCCACAGTCTTCTAGTAATTATAACAGACCAACCCCCCATCCTATCTGCGCTCTGTACACACACACACACACACACACAGAGCTCCTCCTCCCAAAAATAATGAAATGACTTTCCTCAGGAGGTAGCCGGGATAATGGGCAGAGAGAGGGGGAGACCATAAACGATAATGAACCACCTCATTCTCCTTTTTCCTTAATTCCTTCCCTAACGCTCCCCTCCCCCTCTGCCCCCCCCCCCCCCCCCCCCGCTCTGCCCCCCCGCACACCCCCCCTCCTATCTTTCTCCCCCTCTCCCCGCCTCCTCCTGCCTCCCACCATCACTCTTACCAATTTTTTTCATTTTTAGTAGGTGGCACATCCACCTACTCCCTTCCTCCTTCCCTCCTCCTCCTTCCCCATCTTCTTCCTCTCTCCTCCTCTATCTTCCTTCCCTATCTCCCTCTCCTCTTCCTTCTCTCTCCTCCTTCCCTCCTCATCCTCTCCTCCTCCTCCTCCTTCTCTATCTTCCTCTCCTCCTCTTCCTTCTCTCTCTTCCTCCTCTCTCCTCTCCTCCTCTTACTTCTCTCTTCTCCTTCCCTATCTTCCTCTCCTCCTCCTCTCTTCTCCTTCTCTATCTTCCTCTCCTCCTCCTCCTTCTCTTTCTTCCTCTCCTTCTCCTCCCCTCCTCCCCTCTTCCTCTCCTCTTCCCCCTTCTCTCTCCTCCTCCCCTATCTTCCTCTCCTCCTCTTCTCCTTCTCTCTTCTCCTTTTCTATCTTCCTCTCCTCTTCCTTCTTTCTCCTCCTCCCCTCTTCCTCTCCTACTCCTCTCTTCTCTATCTTCCTCTCCTCCTCCCCTCTTATTTTCCTCCTCCTCTCCTTCCCCATATTCCTCTCCTCCTCCTCTTTTCTCCTCCTCGTCGTCTTCCAGATAGAGCCACCGCCCTGCCCCTCTCTCTCTCTCTCTCTATCCCATTCTCCTCCTCTCCCCCCCCCCCCCTTCTACGTTGTCTGCTGCAGCCCCCCCATCCCACCCCCCGCTACACCGCCCCCCCGACCCCCCCGCCCCGCCAGGAAGCATCCTGGGTAATTTCCTCCTCTTATTGAATTGGGACGGGGGGCGGATGGAGGGATGGAGGGGAAGATAAACGGATGGGCAGATGAACGGAGGCTCGGGATGAGTGCTAATGGGGCCGGTAGAGACTTTCCATCACAAATATACAGTACATCCTCCTCTCTTTTTCTCGCTCTCTTTCTTTTGCTAATTCTCTCTCTCAGTCTCTCTCTCTCTCTCTCTCTCCATTGTTCCTCACGCTCTCTCGCTCTTTTTCTCTGTCTCATAAAAACAACCCAGACAAAAGACTCTGACCTCCTTTTTTCATCACAGAGTACCATTCAACTATCCTGCTTCTGCTTCTCTCTCTGATTCCCCTAACACACGAGTACAAGCACATTGCACACCACACACACACACACACACATACATACATACACACACACACACACACACACAGTGAACCTAATGCTCCCTTATGTCCTGTGTTATTTCTATAGGTGAGTGAGTCATTGTTCCTCTATTCCTGTCTGTAGCTCCGCTGGGGCGAACACTGTAATCTGTATTTCTGTAGCTCTATCTCATTCTGCCACTTACACACACACACACACACACACACACACACACACACACACACTTTATACAGCCTGCTAGAACTTCAGCTCAACTCGTCCAGCTATAGGATTTAAAAGCTGAGAAAGACCGACCTGACAAATGTACAAAAGATGTGAGTGTTAGGGCGTAGGTGGAGGAGGCGGGTCGGTGAATGGAAGGCCACAAATTACGAAGCTTTTCAGAAGCAGATTTCAAGACTTTCATAATCATCTAACCGAAAAAAAAATCAGCAGAAACAGAAGTCGTTTTTGCCATAAAGAACAGTTTTCAGCTCGTGATATAAAAGACGACAGAACAAAATGAATTTCATCTTTTAATTTCTCCCAAATCACATAAATTCTCAATCTTCCTTGTTTCAGCTAACTGTAACAGCCAATTCAATAGTTAAAAGGTGATGTAACTGACATAACTAAGGTAGAAATTTCTCTGTTATTGTGAAATGAATTGTGATAGCAACTGGGGTTAGACAGATATATCAGGCTGATATCGGTCTCTGATTAAAAATTGGATATCAGCCATTCATGTTGTCCACCTTTAATATGATGGAGGTTCCTTCCTGACCACAGCGACAGAAAAACAGTCTGGAAAACCTGCGATGACATTGTGTTTTCTCTGCTCATTTTACTTGTTAATTAGTTTTTTTGTAAATTAATTCTTCATTCAAAGGCAGTAATGTCTCCCTTCTCTTTCTTCCTCTCCTCATCCTCCCCTCTTCCCCCTTCTCTCTCCTCCTCCTTCTCTATCTTCCTCTCCTCTTCCTCTCCTACTCCTCTCTTCTCTATCTTCCTCTCCTCCTCCTCCCCTCTTATTTTCCTCCTCCTCTCCTTCCCCATCTTCCTCTCCTCCTCCTCTTTTCTCCTCCTCGTCGTCTTCCAGATAGAGCCACCGCCCTGCCTCTTTCTCTCTATCCCATTCTCCTCCTCCCCCCCCCCCCCTTCTACGTTGTCTGCTGCAGCCCCCCCATCCCAAAATAATTTAATGAGTCTGGGTTTCAGTGGAGAGTTTTAGTGTCCCATGATGATCTGAATGCTGTTTCAGAAGCTTTTCCACCCTGACAGGAACCTTTGTAATTTTTTGGCATTACAGTGACATGACTATCGGCTCTTGGCTACTGGCAGCTTCAGTCCAAAAGTTTAAGTATCAATCGTCCTTCAAAAACCCACATCGGTCGAATCTTAATGGCAGCCACCTCATCTTGACACTCTGTAGGCTGCAGTACAGTATCAACATGTTTTGTCATTTACACTGCTTTTGTGCCATTACAGCATTTTATATTTACATTAAAAAAAATAAATAAATAAAGGGATTGGAAGCATCTTAATTGTGCAATGTCAAAACTGTATTAAAGCTTCAAAAGACAAGTTTATTTATGTGCTTTTGAAACTTTAATAATTTTTTGACAAGTAAGGTATTTATTTTATTTGTATTCATTTTGATTATATCCTGTGCTTCTTCCTACTGTTTTTGACGTGGATATTTACATTTTACGCACTTGGCTCACGCTCTTATCCACAGTGACTTGTGATAATTAGTGCAACAGTAGAATAAACTTAAATTTATTTACCATTAACCTTACAAACAACCATTAGCAGGAGTTCAAGGGTCAAATCCACAGCTATGACAAGATGTAAGAAACCGCTCCCGCAACCCGACACTGGTCATGTGTGATGCGAGGCAGAGAAAAAGAACGGGAGACAGGATTTATGTTCCGCTATTTTTACAGCGATGTGTTAATGAGACAATATTTCACGTTTTTCAATGCAAACATGATTCCATTCACCGTGGAAAACATGCCAAGAAAAAAAATGTTTGAATTCTGAACTTTATTCTGTTCAAACATGAGGGTGATAATGAGGAACGTGCTGGTTGGGTTAGCACACTAATTAGAGCGGTTTTGACCCGGTGTCACCAAACCAGACTGGTGCAACTGTTAGAGAATAACAGCAGTCACAGAGGCTATTTTCAGCTGTGTATGTGTATGTGTGTGTGTTTGTGTGTGTGTGTGTGTGAGAGTGTGAGTGTGAGAGAGAGAGAGAGAAAGGGAGAGATGGCAACAACAAGAGAGAGTGTGGCAAAGGTAGAGATATTTAACTGTGTGTGTTTTTGAAATATGTTTTACATGTGTGTGCATGTGGTGTGTGTGTGTGTGTGTGTGTGTGTGTGTGTGTGTGTGTGTGTGGGTGTGTGTGTGTGTGTGTGTGAGATAAAGAGAACAGAGGAGGAGGAAGAGAGATAGTGACAGACAGAAAGAGAGTGTGGGGGAAGTAAAGACAGGAAACTGTGTTTGCTGAATATGTGCGTATGAAATTGTGTGTGTGTGTGTGTGTGTGTGTGTGTGTGTGTGTCGTGGACAGACAGACAGGCAGATATATTGGCATTCCAGTGTAAATTGGCACTCCAGTGTCTCCCTCTCTCCTCAGCTAATTAACTAGACGCTCAGAGGCTTGGCTTAATTGGAACGAGCTCAACCCTCTATTCCCCCCACTGGTTATCACGACTGGCACACACACACACACACACACACACACACACACACTCACACACAGGGAATATGACTGACAGCGAGTGTGTGGTACAGATAGTCACCCTGGTACAGGAGCGGTGCTGTTGCGGGAACAATATGGAATATACCAGAGGGGTTTAATTTCGCCAAGACAACACAACATCCAACCACTGATACTCGTCAGAAACAGCTGCAGCCTCTGTTGTTCGCTCCTGCAGCTGCTCTACTGTCTCCTGTTCCCCATTTTGCCAAAGAAAAAAAACAAAACACTTGACTACGAGGCTTTTAGGAAGGCAAGAAGGCGTCTAGAGTCTGAGACCGGCTCCTTTAATTCTCCATGTGCTGGAGGTATTTTGGATTTGGATTTTGGAATGCAAAGAGATATGGAGATAGGCTCCTTTTTTTTGTTATAGAATGTATTTGTTGGGCATTTTTGCCTTCGTTTGATAGTTTACAATGAAGAGAGACAGGAAAGACAGGAAGTTATACATTAGTCAGTCATTAATGACTGACTAATGTATAACTTCTGGACTCTTCTTCATAGTAGTATTATTACAGTGGCATCATACTGTATATTGATCAGGGCTGGTCTCAGTCAAAAAGTGGTCAAAGAAGCTTGTCCTTCAGTGAGACAGCCAACTAACCCCATAGCTTTCTTAAAAAGAAATCAGCAACTTGCCATGGCAACCAATTAGGCTGAAACATGTTTTGGTTATACTAAGAGCCTGTAGTCACCTCCACCAATCAGAAGTAATCCAACACTAGTGTCAAGCCTGTAGTCAGCTCCACCAATCAGAAGTCATGTATCAACCTGCGAGTCAGTCCCAACTCTGCTGGCTCGGTCCAAGATGGCGGCACAACGGTGAATTATGAGCTACTGCTCATAATTAATACAACTTTTATTTGTGATTTAGTGGATGAGTTGCTAAGTGATTTCTTTTTCTCAATTACTCAGGAGATGAAATTATTATATAGAGCTATCGTATGTATTAGACAGGCTTTGAGTTGGTGTTTGTTGTTGTGTGTCTTAGTGGTTGTGTTATGTATTGAGTCTTATTGTGAGTATGAATGTTACGGATGTGTATTGATGTATTTTCTGTTACTGAAGTATTGTTAAAAATGCTAATGGGGACCCCAGGAAGAGTAGCTACTGTTACAATACAGTAGCTAATGGGGATCTAAATAAACAAACAAACAAACAAACAAACAAACAAACTGCTTGATTTGGAACCATCAGCTGTCCATTTAGACCATGAAACATATAAATCCCAAGCAGGATCAAATCCATATATTATAGCTTAACTTTAAAAGTTACAACAGAGGTGACTGACTCGTTAATTCATGCTTTTACTGGTATCAGTGTGTCAGGTTTGCTGCTGCTGCCTCATTGCCCAGCTCTGTTGAAACTTTCCTCCAAAGCCAAGCCCTTCCTGTGCCAGGGTTTCTTACCTTTTTTCTTTAATAGGTTAATTGTTTATGTCTTTAGAAGCCAGCCTAAAAGATTTTTCAGACTGTCAATAATGTGAATAAAAAAAGCACAACTCCTGCACACACTGTCATATGCAATTACAAGCTTTTAATAAGAAGAAAGTGTTTTTCGGTCCAGTGACCCTCCTGGAGCATCAGACTGAAACACTGCATTTCTTCTCATTAAGATGTTGTAATTGCGAATGTGAGACGGTGTGTGGGAGTTTTTTTTCTCTGCAGCAGTGTTAGTGGGCCTCCTGCTTGTCTCCTACGCACCTGTCACCAACAATACTCAAGTGTTAAAAAAAAAAACAACCTACTGTTTCCAGGCAAAGGTCAAAGTCGAGATATACTTCACACTTTTTTTTACTTTAAATTGCAGGAAAATTCTTGAGGTCGAAAACTAAATCGCAATGCATATTCTGTCAGAAAACAAGCACGCAATCAAAATGCAATCCACTCTCCAAGCTCAGTTGAGTCGTAGTTAAGTCACGTACCTCGTTGTTGCTCATACACTGCAGCTTCATCTGCTTCAGGTAGGTGGTGGTGAGAGGCATGTTGTAGTCGATCACCTCCGAAACCAGAGGGCTGGGTCTGTCGTTCTCTGGAGAGGAGGAGGAGAGAGGAGAGGAGAGGAGAGGAGAGGAGAGAGGAGGAGAGGAGAGGAGAGGAGAGGAGAGGAGAGGAGAGGAGAGAAGAGAAGAGAAGAGAAGAGAAGAGAAGAGAAGAGGAGAGGAGAGGAGAGGAGAGGAGAGGGGAGAGGAGGAGAGAAGAGAAGAGGAGAAGAGAAGAGAAGAAAAGAGAAGAGAAGAGAAGAGGAGAGGAGAGGAGAGGAGAGGAGAGGAGAGGAGAGGAGAGAAGAGAAGAGGGTTGTCAGTCAAAAAAGGAAAAAAATAAATTGTCCACATTGTCATTCTACAGTATGTGCGAGCTGTCTTCTCACAAAGGGATTTCTAATGTCTGAAGCAAAGGTTTAACACTAGAAACACCAGGCTGCTGTCAACTGATTGTCTGTTTTGAATTTTATAATTTAAATATCTCAGCTTTGTCCCACCATCACTTTTTTTTTTTAATCTAGATCTAATTTCTGCATGTCCAGGAAAAGTAATCTGCTCTTCAAAATCCCACAAGGAAATAGCAGCTATAACTTTTTTTTACCACATTCAACTGACTGGCTTTTTTTTTAATGACTAGACCGTTTAGTGTCAAAGCTGTCTATCATGTTGCCTTTGCAGAAAGCCGACACTAGAGGACCCTCTAGATCTGGGGCAGAGAAAGAGAGAGAGAGGGAGGGAGGAAGTGTGTGTGTGTGTGTGTGTGTGTGTGTGTGTGTGTGTGTGTGTGTGTACAGTTGTGTCACACAGTATAGCAGCATTCAACCTTCACACAGCTGCAGCACATTTCCAAGACCCCGAAATCCATTTCAAACCATCCAATTGGTTGGCTTGAAATATCACACAAAGCTGGTAATATAAGCAGCGGTAAAATAAACAGGGCAGCACAGTCAAAACAAACCCTGAACTCTGACAGTATTATTAAAGGAATACATGAATAACATTTTGAACTTTTGGACTCACAGTGCAAATCGTTTGGCTACAAAACACTTGGATTATGCTGCCCAGGCTGTTTGGAGTCATTTTATGGTCATTTTCTTTTGCCCTTTTTGGAACTCTAAAGCAGTGATTCTCAACCTTTTTTCATATCAAGGACCCCTAATTTAGTCCACATCAGAGCCACAGACCCCCATTTGATGATATTTTGTCTCTCGAACCAAAATCTGAGAATATTTTAATTGTCAGATATGATTTTGTCCAGAATTCCATGGCTATCTGTATTGTAGGTAGAGAGATAACAGAGAATATATGAATAAAACAGTCATTCTTCTACATTCTCCAATTGTGTTAACTTAACTGTAAATTAAATAATGGTAAAGTTTAACAATTCATCAATTTGCTGGGGAGCCCCTGGAACCCCCTCAAGGACCCCTGGTGGTCCCCGGACCCCACATTGAGAACCACTTCTCTAAAGAACAAGTTTCCCGGCCACTTCTGTTGTTGTGGGGCAGCGCTAGCTAACTCACTGTGTGTTAAGTGGATTTACAGACTTCACCAGTGTTTCGAATGACATGATAATGAGCCTACTACTGCTATTACAACTATTGCTTTAAAGCCTTGCTCTACCCATTGAGCAACACAGATACACAAAAATCTCCATCACACTCTTCATCCCTCCACCTCTCAGTATCTCTCTCCTTCTCTTTTTCCATGTTTCCACCATTTCATCCCTCCATTTCAAGTCAAATTTATTTATGAGGGACTTTTAAAAAACAGGTTCACCACAGATCACTTCACTGCTTTGCGCTGCTCTACAAAAGAAAAAAAAACTAAAACAAGAGACAAAAAAGGGAAAGAATATCACACTCTATCACTCTCTCATTCTCTACTGATCAATCTCTCCGTCTCTCTCTCTCTCACCTCCACACCTCTGTCTCTCCCTCTCCTGTCAGTCATTTATCCACTGACCTAGTAAAGGACGTGTCTAACGTCTGGAGCGTCTATGGAATGGACATGAGTGCAGGGAACAAGATCAATACGGCTCAGCAAAATATACAGGACTGTCATCATTGATCGGTGATTGATAGCCTTGTCCAGGGAAGAGAGAAAGAGAGTGTATGTATGGGGTGTGTGTGTGTGTGTGTGTGTGTGTGTGTGAGTGCGCGTATGTGTGAGCTTATGTATGCTCCAGAGGGTGACAGACTGTGATAACTGATTGATTGTGACAAGAAGCTGCCATGTGTTTTCAGCTGGTTCTCAACATACGGCTCTGGACCCTCCAGCTGCTCATGACGATGATAATCTTGGACGGGTCCCAAGAAGGTTTTAAAAACGCGGAAAAATAAGAACAAATTACTGTATTCACTAATATTTGTGTTGGACACATTATTCTTGACAAATAACTAGTATCTGCAGCCTCTAGGCTTCAATAATTAATTGACAGGCTGATCGTTTAATGTCACAGCTCACTCTTCTTCGTGTGAGTGAGAAGGAAATCTCTTTTTTTGCAGCTTGTGAGCAATTAAAGTTGAACACTGTCGGTTTTTCACGGAGGAAGCTCGAAGACATCAAAGGAAAAGAGCGAACACAGACCTTTAAGGCTAAACATTCACTAGACAGACAGAGCATCGTGTCATGATCACACCTCTGCCCGGATGGTGAAAGGCAGCCTGCAGCATCCTCATCAGCACTTTGTTCACCTTGCACCTTTGTCAGAGAACATAAAGCAGTGTGCTGAATATGTTGAATAAGCAATGTACTACACTAAGCATGCAATAAACCTAAAGCAAAGACATATGAAGCTTGCCTGATATCAGACAGAACTGTCAACTCGTTCCACTCCGTTTCCAACTTCAGTCTGACATTGCCTCCACTCTCACCGATTTCCGTGGGGGAGGGGGATTCGATTTTCCCTAACCGATCACTAGAGACCGACGTATCCGCCTGAATCTAACGTCATTTTAAGTCGACACTGATGCGTAGCCATGACAACACCAGAGACGGTTCAGGAAGTATAGAGCATCTTTGACGACACGGAGCGAAGTAAAAACAAAGTACGACGACTTTTAATGGATTTAGAACAGCCTGGATAGCAGCGTCTCTCTTGTCTATAGCGGTCGCCATTGTTGTTATTACTCCTCCTTGGTTCCAGCACACAGCTTGACAACGGTGTTAGTCCCGCCCATGGCGCTGATTGGCTAATCGTCCCCGGCGCTCATTGGACCGATCATTTTTCAACCGATGTCACGATGCCAGACCAGAATCAGTCAACTCGGTGGAGTTGGCGGAGTCAAAGGTCTAGACCCCAGCAAATATGAAACCACTTTTTCTCCACAAATAAGAAGATTGAAAAAAATGTGTGTTCACTCTGCAGTGTTTCCTCCATTAGTTCGGTTCATTTGTCCAGGTGAGAACAATGACCTTTGAACTCTGGTGGCACCAAATGACAGCACAGAGAGTCTCAGTCCTCTAATAAGGGAGTGAGTACACAGGCTGAGCCAGCTGCAGGAAACGTCCCCAAAACACAAGGGATTATGGGGGTAAGGACACGGACTTTGACGTGATAAAACAAAAAATATGGCAAAAAATGCAGTTATGTCCATCATGCTTAGTTAAAGTCAGAGGGAATGAAATCAGGTTTGTTTTGACACAATGACACAACAGCACCTCCTTTCCATTCAAAATAAGAAAAAGAAGTCTGCGATGTGACTGTGACTCTGCATCACACATACCAGTCAGAAACTTGAGTGAGTTGTTTCATTTAAATTGTAAAATGGGGATTCACACACACACACACACAAGCACACACACACACACACACACACACACACACACACACGCAGCCTGTCTGCCCGCTGTCTATGTCAATTAAACATAGCCTCAGTCCACAGTGATTAACTGCATTTAATAATTCACAGCTGAACTTTAGTGGGAGTCACTTCAGCATAGTGATGGAGGGGGCTGGGGTCGTGTGTGTGTGTGTGTGTGTGTGTGTGTGTGTGTGTGTGTGTGTCGGGGAGGGGCCGAACCCCCACAGGGTAGGAAGGCAATTAGCTGCCCTATCTGAGTGGCATCCAGTGATGGCGCAACATGCACACACACACACACACACACACACACACACACACACACAGTAATGACAGCCCTAACGCTCCAATATTGGTGTGTGTTTGTGTGTGTGTGTGTGTGTGTGTGTGTGTGTGTGTGTGTGTGTGTGTGTGTGTGTGTAATAAGCTCCAGACAGACAGAGTTACGGGGTGCTGATTGTTTGCTCGGCTCGGTTTCCAGGCCCAGCAGGGAGTCCTCACCGGCTTCAAATGGACTAATTTAGATCATTGGCGTCCCGTGGAAACCTCACATTTCCAATTTTGTCACTTTATATATTTTTGTAAGCGACACTGCCCACTTCTTGTAGACAACGTTTCATCGCGGCCCAGGAAAACAAGCCAACCTGACTGATATTGCATTGTAAAATATCAAAAATACACACATGGTCAGTTGAGAAATCACAAGGTTTTCGCTCAATTCCTGAAACCATTTTTATACATTGGAGGATTTTTGCTTTTTCTTTCCTTTTTAAATACAAGAACCTCCATGTGAGTTCATTATTAGCATTCAGGCTTTTTTTAATGGATTTGGATATCAATAAGGGGAAAATTTGGTTTTGAAAAGTACGACAGTTCTGTGAGAATGGAAAAGGAAAGTGATGTCGCCTCTGCTTTTCCCGATTGTGTCCCTTTTTGAAAGAGCGGTGACTTTGAATGTCTCCGTTTCACCTTCCTTTCCTTCTCCTCTCTTTCATTATATTCAGCTTTATTTTCTTCATGATCTCCGCCATGCTCTTTCCTGCAGGACTCTCATTCAAATTTCTTCATCCTCTTCTTCTATATCTACTTGTCTTTCTCCCTCTCTGCAGACTCTCATTTCAAATTTCCTCCTCTAAATCTATACTCCGCTCTCCATTTTTCTCTATCTCCTTTAAATCTCTCTATCTCTCTCTCTCTCACTCGCTCTCTCTTTCTCTCTCTCCCTCTCTCTCTCGAAATGAGCTTGTTTCCTGGGCCATTTTCTTTGTTAAAAGCCGTTAATTAGGCTAATTGAGGAGAGAGACAGGACACTCCAATGACTCCTCTCATTAATGAGGGACGAGGAGAGAGCTGGGGGGGAGGGGAGGGGGGAAGGAGGGGGGGGGGGGGGGGGATGGACGGAGGGTATAGGGATGGGTATGGAGAGAGGAGAATGAGGGACGAGGGAGATAGGGATGGGACAGGAAGCTTGGAGCGGGGTAGAGGGGGATGATGGGAAGGAGAAATAGAAGAGGAGGCCGCAGAGCTGGAAGCAGGATGGCAGGATGGAGGGATGGGGGAGTGGGGGGGGGGGGGGGTGGAGGAAAGGATGAAAGAAAGGACGGGGGAAGGAAAGGAGATAGGAAAAAGGGAAAGAGATGGACATGCTGTAGGGGGGATGGAAGGATGGGTGGGTGAAGATGGGGAGGAGGGAGGGAGGGGAGTGTGGAGGAGGGGAAGAGATGGGTGGGGGGGGGGGTGCCTTTAGGGTCCCAGCAGAAATAATGGGGGGGGGTGGCAAAGGATGGATGGGGGGTTGAGGAGAGGAAAAAGAAGAATGGATGTCTGTGTTTTATAGCCAGAGAACCGCCAGCTCGTTATGAAAAACAATAGATAATAGTAAAAACTGTCTGTTGGTCATGAATGGTCCGCAGATTTGTTGACTTATTTTCTGATTAATGACCATGCATTTGTTGAAATATTTAATTTTACATTATAACCATTTAGCTGATAGAGTGATATATAGAGTGACTAAACATGAGTCCAACCGTACAATAAGCTTCAGTTCCTACATTACAGACAATGCAACAACAGCAGCAAAAATTATTAAAAATTATTTTTATTTCGTTTTTGGGCGTATACTATTTCCTGTGGGCGTGTCTTATGGGCGTGGCCAGAAGTGAGCTGGTTGTGGCTATCAAGGTGAGGCTAGCGGCCGCAGAGCAGGAAGTCACAGAAACAACAACAATGGAGGAAAGCAGGAAGAAAAGAAAGAAACAGCGCAGCTAAACGTTCAGAAACACGGTGAACATCAGCGTCAGATGGGCTGTGTTCTCTGTGGAGGTTTTACCTCAGCCTCAGGACAGATGACAGCTCATCAAGATGACTGACAGGAGCTTGGGCGGGACCTTGACCAGATGAGGAGGAGGAGGAGGCAATGTTTCCCATACATAAGTGAAACTTAAAAATCCCTAATTCACTCCAAACTCGCATGTGTTTGTAACAGTGTAAAAATGGTATGTAAAAAGTTGACACTTTCTGTTGTTGGAGATGTGTGAATCTGCTCAGCACTCACTAAGCTCCTGATTAGTTAAAGTGTGCGTAATGGAGGAACAGTGTCATGAAATCAAAGCTAATTTTAATTGACGTTTACTTTGCAACTTTTCCATTTACTCTCAACTCCCCTGTGGAGCCACAAACGGCTTTTTTGGAGATATTCTGACAAACAGTTTGGACTCATTGTTGCAGCAAGAAGCAGCGGAGCTCGCTGCTTCAACCGACAGCTGACTCTGGAGACAATACTGTCTGTGGGTCCAAGTACTACAGGGATGGAGAGACTCATTATGTGTAGGTCAACTCATCCTTTCAGACTGAAAAGAAGATTTAAAAGTCCTGTTCACACGGACAGTTTTAGCAGTGTCTCTGTACCTTTGTAGTCCTGTCCTGCGGTGCTGATGTGCATCCTCTTCTGACACTCTCCACAGCTCATCAGGAAGCGGGTCACCGCCTCCCGGGGCAGGAAGGCGTAGGTCTCCGCTATCTGAGAGAGAGACACCCACAGACACAGAGAGAGAGAGAGAGAGGTTGTTCAAGTTATTCTCTCTACTGTGTGAAAGCAAAGACAAACAAAGCCCATTTGACCACGATAATGTTGGTATCTGGAGACACAGTAAGGGAGGGAGGCACAGTTAATCCTGTATTATTTCATCTCACAAATTTAGTTTCCACAATTAATAATATTATGCATGAGCAATATTGAAGCATTTCATTTGATTCAGAGTGTCTGCTGTAATTGAAAACAGTCAAGATGTTCATATAAGGTGCTAAAAGTGCAGTTAAATAATTTAGTTTTTCAAATCATTGAGACTAATAAATATGATTAATAATCGTGACCACAATATGGAATAGCTGTAGCAATAACAAAATAATCAGGATGATCATTTTAGCCATAATTGTGCAGCCCAAGTGAGAGAAAGAAAGAAAGAAAGAAAGAAAGAAAGAAAGAAAGAAAGAAAGAAAGAAAGAAAGAAAGAAAGAAAGAAAGAAAGAAAGAAAGAAAGAAAGAAAGAAAGAAAGAAAGAAAGAAAGAAAGAAAGAAAGAAAGAAAGAGTGATTAGCTGACACAGTGTGTTGAGCAGTGAACTGGAGTGGCTGTTGCAGCTGAAGTGAGAGAAAGTGTTCAGACTGTCCTGACTGGAGTCTGCAGCCTCCACATCACATCACACACACACACACACACACACACACACACACACACACACACACACACACACACACACACACACACACACACACACACACACACAGCCTCACAGCAGGCTGCTGGGTAATAAAACACAACAGCTACAAAACACAAATTTGATTCGATTGATTTGATTGAAAAACACAGTGGGTCGTTTCAGCCAGCCGGTCCAACTGGTCAAGACACGTTCAAACCACGCTGGTAAATCCCATAATGCACAGCTAGCTGTGCTTTATTGGTTGCTATGCCAACTCTTATGGCAGCCAGGGAGGTAGTTAGTGATCTTTCTTGTTTTCCTCTCTTTTTTAGTCTTATATACTGTATGTACACTACTTTGACTTCAGCCAATACACACACATTGGTAACCATGTCATATAAAAGCCATAATACCCTAGTATACCCTACAATACCCAAGTATGGCGATAATACATTCTTGGGTATTACTGCTATATTGAATTGCTGGAATCAAATATAATAATAATAAAAATAAAACACGTTTTGACAAATAAAGGCCGGTCTCAGTTAGAAGCCGGTTGCCATTGACGCTGCAAAGCAGTTTTTTTTTTTTTTACTTGCATTCAAATGTCAGTCACATTTGCTGATCGCCATGGCAGCACAGAGAAAAAAGCACGACCTGAAATTAAAGCTGTCAGTTGTCAAATTTGCTGAACAAAACTCAGGAGAAGCAGCAGCAAGACATTTTTCTTGATATTTTTGCGGCTTTCATCCTTTCATCTCTCTCTCTCTCTCTCTCTGCCTCACTCTCTCTCTCTCTGCCTCTCTCTCTCTCTCTCTCTTTACAAAGTCCTTTGACAGTCAAAATAAAAGCAGAATACTCAAAATCAATTTAAAAAGCAATGGAACAGTGGGAATTAAATTAAGATAGGAGGACAGAGGTGGAAAAGAGCAACATTCTAGTAAATACTTGGATAACCATGAGATAAAAACCAAAACAGTAAACAGTAAGGATAAAATAAAAATAAGATAAAATGAAGATAAAACAACATCACATATAAGCACATACGCAAGCAAATATGCATTCCTCGTGTCAAAGCAGTGACACAAATGGCCTCACAATCATATCAGGTTGAAGTGTTTTAGCAGCTCCATGGAGCCTGCAGCCAGATATCTCCTGCTGGCCTCAGACAGACGGTGGTTTGTTGACACCAGAGGTGACAGGCGGCCTGTTGCTGTCTGCCAAGCACTCTGTCACCGTGTCCACCAATGATGTGTCACAGCTTGAGAAAAAAAAATAAGATTCTGCTTTCATTTTATTTCATTTTATCTTTTTTGTTTCTCGATCCTCTGGTATTGGATCGGGGTATTCTGGTGATTTTTTTTTCTGTCCCAGAATCAGATTGAATCAATGTATTCTCATCCTCATCTATATTCTTGTCCTCCAGGCTCTTTGGTCCTCCTGACACGTGGACAGAGGATTATTTTGGGTGCCTAGTCATCGTGAATTAAAGGAAAACTCCACCCTGAGACACTTTTACACTGTTTTATATCAGCAATCTGATGTTCAGTGCATTCCACAAGTTATTTTGTGATGAAGTGTTTTCATTTACTGTTTTTTGTTTTTTTTGGTGTATCCACTTTCCCCTCAACCTGCCTCGTCTACTTCTACTTCAGTTAGTGATTTCCTTCCCAGAATGCCTTTCGACAAGCCCCCAGAGAAAGAGTGAACTTGTTGTGGGTTCAGCTGTGGGTTTTAAATGTTGGTGGAGAGAGCGATAGTGAGAGTGAAAGTGTAGTAAGAGCAAGAGAGCGAGTTTGTCTGGTTGAGAAACAGTGATAGTTGTGACCCTTACTTAAACCCCAACCTGTCTCTCTGCTGCATTGCATTCTGGTCTCTCTCCTGCTCCTGTGGGTGGAGAAACTGGTCTCTCTCCTCTTCTACGATGGATTTCTCCCTGTGATGATTGTTGAACATCTCTTGGTGCAAAATGGCGGCTCTAGAAAGAAGCTCTCGCTCTTTGATTCTGAGGGACTGACACCAAAACCTGACGTTTACCGCTGAGGTTTTACATCCTGAAACATTTTCTCATATCAAACTCCACTGGAGCTGCTGGAAATATCTGGAGGTGACGTCACCTCGTCTACGATTGGTCGGTTATCCACGGGAAGACGCTTTGATGATGCTGAGGCTGCAGGGTTTATACGTTTTTAGGCGTGTTTGAGTGTGAATATGCATGAACCAAATATTTATTATGCAAGAGGGACAAAGCGAGATGGGGGACGAGAAGAGGGGAAGAGTGAAAGATTGCAAGCGAAGACAAATGTCACCCACAGCCTTTGGTGACACCCTGTTGGGATGGTTAGCTGGCACACAGCACACACACACACACACTACATAGACAATCTGGCACACCAAACCACCAAATCTGGGTGAAACAGTAGCAGTTAGGCCTATATTTTCAATATTTAAAAAAAGACAAAAAATGAAGAAGAAGATGATGGTGATGATGATGACAACAATGGAGAAGAAGAAGAAGAAGAAGAAGAGGGGGGGAAAGACGCAGAAATAGAGGATGCAGCAGAAGATGATGATGATGATAACAAAGACGAAGAGCAGGAAAATGAAAAAGAAAAAGAAGATGATGGTGATGATTATGACAACAATGGAGAAGAAGAAGAAGACGAAGAAGAGGGGGGAAAGAAGCAGAAGCAGAGGATGCAGCAAAAGAAGATAATGATGACGAAGAAGAGGCGGAAAATGAAAAAGAAAAAGAAGGTGATGGTGATGATTATGACAACAATGGAAGAATAGAAGCAGAGGATGCAGCAGAAGAAGATGATGACGACAAAGAGGAAGAGGAGGAAAATTATAATAAGCGAGAGAAGTAGCAGAAAAAATAATAAAATTAAGAAAAATAGAGGAAGAATTTGAACAAAATAGAGTCTCAGCTGTCTGAAGGAGTCGTGCCAACTGCTGTGGCTGAAACTTTTCCGTAGGAGAGGAAGGTGCAGTGCCTCCGTTTCACCAAAAGAGGGCAGTGTGACCAACTGAGACGACACACAGCAGCTCAGGCCAATCCACTGTCAGTTCAGTCAGAGGGTGAACTGCCTCCAAAAAAGGTTTTATATTACTGCATCATCAGTAAATCAAGTTTAAAGTTCTCTTTTGAAGTGAAGAAATTTCATGTGAATGGCCACCGATTGTGTGAAGCACACACACACACACACACTTGTCACACTTTGTACAAAACAGTACATCCTGTCCTTTTCTTCTTCTCTATTTTTCAATCCCAGAAATGAATAGCATTGAGTGTGTGTGTGTGTGTGTGTGTGTGTGTGCGTGTGTGTGTGTGTGTGTAAGTCAGTCTCCTGTCATCAACCAATATCCTCCTCCACACATTCCACCTTTGGCGAGAAGCTTTGTTTCACACACAGAGTGAGAGGAAATGTTTTCAAGTCACAGAACAGGAGAGGAGAGGAGAGGAGGAGGAGAGAGAGAGAGAGAGGGAGAGAGGAGGAGAGAGAGGAGAGAGAGAGGAGGAGGAGAGGAGGGGAGAGGAGAGAGAGGAGGAGAGAGAGGAGAGAGAGAGGAGAGGAGAGGAGAGAGAGGAGGAGGAGGAGAGGAGAGGAAGATGAAGAGGAAGAGGAGAGGAGAGGAGAGAGAGGAGGAGAGAGAGGAGGGGGTGCAGAGGAGAGGAAAAGGAAGAGGAAGAGGAGGAGAGGATAAAAGGAAAGAAAAGAAAAAAAAAGGAAAGCCTTAAGTAATGGTGAAACTGAATGAACAGCCTACTTTCACACACATTCTGTGAGAGAGGAGAGATGAGAGGAGAGGAGAGGAAGAGGAAGAGGAGAGGAGTGGGGAGAGAGAGAAGAGGAGGGGAGGATAAAAGGAAATAAAAGAAAAGAAAAGAAAAGAAAAAAGAAAGGAAAGTCTTAAGTAACGGTGAAGCTGAATGAACATAGCCTACTTTCACACACTACCAAACGAATAGATTCTGTGACCTTCAAAAAGGGTTTTATTTCAAAATTAATTTACTGGAAGTGGAAATCATCTCTCTCTCTCTCTCTCTCTCTCTCTCTCACACACACACACACACACACACACACACACACACCAAATATAGGCTACTACTATTGCAAGATTTCCAAATACAATTGAACACTTTTATTCCAAAATGAGATATTGGGAAAAATCTTTGGAAACTGTTGAACTGATGTCACTTTTTAAAAAGGACAGTAAATAACTAAAACTCTGTGATTGGTACTGTCATAACCCTCTAACAGACTGGATCCTCCATATTTAAGACTTTAAATGACGACCATCAGGTTTTTTTTTTTTTTCTTGCCAAATGAATCTACAGTGTTTTGGAAATCAATCTTCTATTTCTCTTTGGGAAAAGAGCGACATGCAAATGTCTTTCTCACCATCAGTCAGCCGGTTCAGTTTCAGGAAGATTCAGACTGAGAAAGTGAGTATATTTGAGCTGAAACTGAAACTGGACCAGCGAGACAACGGCTGTTAAAAGGACACCGCGGCAGTTTTTTTGTTTTTTTTTCACAGACACTAAAAGAGGAATGAAGACTGAGAGAAGAGGAAGAGAGAGAGAGAGAGAGAGAGAGAGAGAGGATACAATGTGTTGGGCAACAGAAACGCAAGTTATGAAAGAGAGAATACATACTGTATAGTAGCGGTGTGAGAGAGAAAGAGACAGATGAGTAATAATGAAAACCATAGGGGTGAAAAATGAAAAGGAGGAAGAGAGAAAGTAAGAATGAAAGAAGCCGAGTAAGAATAACAAGCGAAGGACGAAGACAGAGAAACAGAAAGAGTCTGAGGTTGAGGGAAAGTGGAAAGCAGATGTGTGGTGAGGTGTTGAGTGGGTTTTGG
The DNA here is from genome assembly GCF_046629955.1 of Centroberyx affinis. NCBI lineage: Eukaryota > Metazoa > Chordata > Actinopteri > Beryciformes > Berycidae > Centroberyx > Centroberyx affinis. The sequence goes on along the minus strand of NW_027282591.1, from coordinate 4,009 downwards.
ATTTCACTCTTAAGTTACGGTTCGTCACTTCATGTTCCTGTCAGTGACGAAACCAGACAGCAGAAATTAAATAAGTGGCAAATAAGACAAATCTACAGAGTCTCCATCAGGAGAGGCTGGGACGCTCTTCTTTGAGATTTAGGACGTTTCTTTTTACATAAACATCTTGACTCTCATGCAGCTTTAACCCCTACCTCCCCCGCCACCGGGTCCATCATTACAAACGCAGGTCGCACGGCCAAGCTTTGTTCAAACCCACAGAGCTTTATTTTAAATTCTAGTCAAGATAACAAGCTTTCCAAAGACACCAAATGTGTCAGGCTGGATTACAGGGAAATGTGTATAACATGATGCACAAACATCTAGAATTTTTTTCCATTTGATGTAATGGTGCAGCCATAAAAACACGGCATCTTGTATTTGATTTATCGTATTTTTGATGTATCGTATCGTATTTAATTCAATATAACCAGCTAGAGCTTCAAGAAAGAGTTGGAACGAGCAGATAAAGACTATGGATGTGATGTTGTTGTACAGTTAGCAAAAAAAAATGTCTAACTTTGAAGCTACTTAAGGGGAAATTTAAGGGTGAAGTCAGCTTAAGTCAGGGTGCAAAGGGTTAACCCTTGTACCCTGACTTTCTCCTTAAATGTCCCCTTAAGTAGCTTCAAAAATTCTCTATTTTTCTATATTGTACAACAATGTCACACACATATTCTGTATCTGATCGTTCCAACGCTTCACTGAAGCTACAGCTGCTTATGTTGAGGGAAATATTCAAACCCAAGACGCCATTTTTTGTGGCTGCATCAATACTTAAAATAGAAAAAAATCTAGATGTTTGTGCATCATTTTATACACATTTCCCTGTAATTCAGCCTGTCATGTTTGGCATCTTTGGAAACCTTAGGATCTTGACTAGAATTTAAAATAAACAAAGCTTGGCCGCACAACATCATGTGTTTGTAATGATGGACCCGCTGGCTGGAGGAATTATTAAAGAAGAGTTTGTAGGCAGTTTGAGGCAGATAGAGATAGTACAAAAGGGGATGCAATTCATTATTAGGATGGTATTCCTAATATTTTGTGCACTTAGTATACATATTTTGCTTCCAAGGTAATGTAAACGTGCTCACAGCTTTGTAGGTCTTCTTCTGGCCGGCGTGTTTGGGTGCTTTGCCGGGGTCGGCGCTGATCTCCACGTGCATCGCATAGATGATGTCGAAGAAATCCTCCACCACCGCCACGCGCTTCAGGGACGAGTCGCCACCGGAAACACTGTCCACACACTGCAGGGAGAGAGAGGGAGAGGGAGAGAGAGAGAGAGCGAGAGACTTTTACTGTTGATGATCTTTAATAAAACAGATTGGTAACAAGACCGGGGGAAAACAACCAAAAACACCTGAGCACCTCACAGACTCCCACACCCACCCAGGATCTGCAGGCTCTAAAATGCCAAATTTGAGACCTTCTTAATGCTACCTGGAATTGAATTTAACACCAATTTAA
>NW_027282590.1:10000-30736 GCF_046629955.1 Centroberyx affinis | reverse complement strand
AACGCATTCAAGATTCAATGGGATCTTACATGAAGCCCAAATCACACCCTAATAGTTGCTTTTGTAATCTTAGCTGTGTAACTGTTTGACTTTAATCCTGCATGGAAACCCTCATGGTGTGTCTTGTTCTCATCAGGGAGTTTCAGTTCAGTTTGTTGCTCAGTAGGTTATGTAGACACCACTTTCTACCTTCCTCCATTAATACCGTCCCGTCTCTCTCTTTGACTCCTCCCCCTGACGTCCTCGCCCCCCTGCCAGGAGAAGTATGAGACTCAGCACTCGGAGGCTTACCGCCAGATCTCCAGCCTGGAGGGCGACCTGGCCGAGACCACGGCCATCAGAGACCAGCTTCACAAATACATCAGAGAGCTGGAGCAGGCCAACGACGACCTGGAGAGGGCCAAGAGGTCAGAGGACGCGTGCACACACACACACACACACACACACACACACACACACACACACACACACACACACACACACACACACACACACTAGGGCTCAATCAATCAATACACCAATTCTTTCCATTTTTGGACAAGAAAATGTATGCACAACTACTTTTTTAAAAGACCAACTGATTTACCCCTCTCCCTCTCTCTCTCTCTCTCTCTCTCTCCCTCTCTCTCTCTCTCTCTCCCTCTCTCAGGGCGACCATCATGTCGTTGGAGGACTTTGAGCAGAGGATGAACCAGGTCATAGAGAGGAATGCCTTCCTGGAGAGCGAGCTGGATGAGAAGGAGAACCTCCTGGAGTCCGTCCAGAGGCTGAAGGATGAGGCCAGAGGTCTGAATAATCCCACATTGTCCTGTTTATATAGAAACTGTTAATTATATTATAAAGTGGTTGTGGGTGTGAATCCATACAGTAACATTGTAGTTTATTGTGAATGGTCTGATGAGGTGGATTTGTTTCCAAATGTAGGTTACTGTGGGTTACTGTGACACAGTAAACTGTCTTGTCTTTAGCCCTAGTCTCCTGAACAAACTGTTAGCTAGCTAACCAGTCATCAGGCTCATTTAGCCACAGGAGTGGTGATTAGCTGACCAGATACTATGATTAGCTAGCTGACAAGCTGACATTATCTAAATACAAAACTCATCAGATGGTATCAGTGGTGAAATGATCAGTTCCAATCAAAAACTGTATAGAAATTAACCGTCTATAAAATTTTGTAGAGGAGCTCCAATATGGCTGCAGGAAGGCGTGTTACATAATCTGAAAGTCCTCTATTGCATGTCTGTAACTGGCTACTATTGTTTCTTGGTGTTTGTGTGTGTGTGTGTGTGTGTGTGTGTGTGTGTGTGTGTGTGTGTGTGTGTGTGTGTGTGTGTAACAGACCTGAGACAGGAGCTGGCAGTGCAGCAGAAGCAGGAGAGGAAGCCTTCCCTCAGCAGTGCAGTCAAAGACTCTTCCTCCTCCTCCTCCTCCTCCTCTGCTGCCCCCCCCACCCCTCCCCTCACCCCCGCAGACAAGAGGACGGCGGAGGACAAAACCACCTCTTCCTCTAACCAGCCCCTCCCCCCTGCGTCCCCCTCCACCCCCTCCAGACTGCCCATCTCAGCTGACTCCTTCACCTCTCCGCCTCCCTCCGTCAGCAGAGGTCAGTTTACTCAAACTCTTTGTAGTGCCTGTATATTTTGTCATTAGATCAATTTCTGTCAGTTATGTTTTTTTTGTGCAGGTGTTTTCACCACAACACCATGGTCTTCAAGAGCCAAATTCAGATCAGGGAGAGACACTTCACTCCTATACACCTGTACACAAACTACATCACTATACACTATCAAACTACATCACTATATCTGTAGACTATCAAATTACATCACTCCTCTATAGCTGTACATTATTAAACTACATCACTATAGCTGTACACTCTCAAACTACATCAGTATCTAATTAAATAAGTATAAGTTGTATTATTATGAAACTTTAAATTATAAATCTTCACATCTTAGCTATGAGTTTTCACACAACTTCCATAATCCCCTTCTCGTTTGCCAATGAATTTAGATGATGTCACACAACGAGAGAACTGGGTTCTTCATCTGTTAGTTTACATGGACTGCTGCCATACAGTGATGTGTGGTGACACACAATATACAGCTAAATGTCTTTATGATATTAAGACAATACATACTCTGGCATTTTAGATAAATCACATTGGTGTATAAGCAGTGCCTCTACATATGTATGTAATATGCTGTCAGCTGTGTTTGCTAATGTTATTGTATTCTCCAGAGAAGAGTTGAAGGCAGCAGATGAATAAAATGATAATTAATAAGTCTATATGGTACCATGGGACTGTACAGAACTGAACTGTATTTCACTCTGGGTGTGTTTGTCCAGGTGAAAGCCTGTCAGGAACTCCTCTCACCACATCGGCGCGGATCTCGGCTCTGAACATCGTCGGGGAGCTGCTGAGGAAAGTCGGGGTAAGAGCCGCACTCCTGATCTTTTACCCAGCGCTCAAACGGACTGAGGAGAACTCCCTGCCGAATGAATTGACCCGGTCACCCTCGGCGCTTTAATCGGCCGATGGCAACCGGTAGAGGCATGCGATTCTGTGGAAGTGACTGGCCGTCATGTGATGCCACAGGGTGCCTGTGGTTTTACTCTGTGCGTTTGGTGTGGTCTGCTGAACAGAGCTGGGATTGTTGCAGCGCCGGCGGTGTGCATGCTTCCAAACTTTTTCTTCCGCTTTCCTCAGTTGTTTTCCCAATAGCCCACTTGTTTAATATTTTGCTCCACATCCATTTCTGTTTTGATCCTGGTTGTAGTGCAGGTTAGATTTCTGAAAATGTCTTTCTCGAGATACTTCACTGTAATAAATGCATCAATTCCATACAGAAGGACTACTCTTCTTAGACAGATTTAGAGGGAAATTGGATAAAAATTTTACTGTTATTTTTAATATTGCATTTATTGTAGCAGTGATGGTAGTGTTGTTGCTGTGGTGACATACTACTGCTGAGTGTTTACAGAGGAAACGCTGAAGGTTTGTCCATCTTCCCTCTCTCCTTTTAGAACCTGGAGTCCAAGCTGGCGTCGTGTCGGGACTACGTCCACGAGCAGACGGTGAGCCGCAGCGGCCTGGCGGGCGGACAGGGGGCGCCGGCGGGCCAGAACATCGGCTCAGAGACCCCCTCCACCAACGGCCTCTACAACAAGGGGTGAGGTGTCCTGCCCCGCACAGCCACCAGGATTAAAGCAGATCTCCAGATAGTTTCCAGTGTCTAGACTAGTCAAGTGATGCAACCATGTAATGCCTATTATGGGCCGGGTAAATGGAGAGAAATAATGGAAAATAGCAGCTTGATCCATTCCAAAATAGACAGAAGCTAGAGAGGATTTGACCAAAAGAAAAGAAGTTGATGTGGCACTGCTGTATAGTCCTGTAAAAACCCAGTTAAGGCCATTATTTCACTTTGGTAGAGGACTGATTAACTTGCCTTAATGCAGGCATTTATCTGCTTGAACCATGAAAAGCACTCAGCGTTTATCAAAGATCTACTAACTAATATCAACTGCTTGAGTCGGGTGATTTACTTCCTAAAACAACTGATTCTCTTGTGATTTTATTTGGGCCTGGGTTTTTCATTTAGATCTGGATATGTTCCCCGGTGTTAATTAGAGTGTTTATTGGAATTTTACATTGGCTCAGGCCCTTTTTAAGCTTTTCTTGTGGGAGAGCTCACAAGCCAGGATGACTAGTAAGGTGGAATCTGCTGCCTTGGACCACACTGGTCCTGCTCTGAAGGCTAGAACCCTTTTTATATATGCGTGCCAAATATTACATGATAGATTTATTAGTTAATGAGTTTAGAGAAGCAGCTGGATGCAGAATAAGCTCTATGAATGTGTCCGTTGTGTTGTGCAGGCTCGTCAAGAGGTTAGACTTCGGACCGGGACCCAAGCTGCTGCTGTGAAAGAGAAAACGTCCACCGCCTCCTTCCATCCCTGCCCCTCCTCCTCCCCCTCCTCCTGTTCAGTCCCTCCTGTACCTCCAGCCAAGCTGCCCCACAGACACTGCACTGTAACGGTACTGTGTGTCACAGTCTTCAGTGAGCCTTACTGCTTTGTCAGCGCATCACACAGATGGTTTCACACCGCCGCCCCAGTTTCTCATGAAGTGACACCACTCCCATAAGAAGCTGCAGTGATGCCATGGACGGGTGTTTTTCCATGGATACTTCGGGTAACGCCTGTTACCAGCTGAAGTTTACTGAGAGTTGGAGTTTTTATTTTTATTTTAAAGAACTTCTTTTTAGCACTCGCACTTAGTTTGAACTAATTTATCTGCCTTGTGCTGCATGTCTTGGCCCACCACCTCGCTCCCTCCTCTGTTTTGGTGTCACTTGTGTTTTGCGCTTTTTTGCTCTTGGGGATGCCGAGCGCTGAGCACTGGAACGACACCTTTATCTACACAATGACATTGTGTGAAGTGGTTTTTTGAAAATGTTTTTAAATCCCACCTCAAAATGGTTAGGGAAACACGTACAGCCTTGTCGTTTGCCCCAAAAATACAACGCTGTCAACTCATGTTTTACTTCCATAGATTACGACTCTATGGAAGGCAGAAAGAAAGGAAAATAACTTTAAGGCTAAAACCAAGAGCTATGGTATTTGAATTCCCATTCAAATTTAAGATAATAGCTTTAGGTAAATTTCCATCTTAAACACAAATTATTGTCCTCATGATTAGAATTCAAGGTTTTCTTTATTCTAAATGTTGCTAAGAAAATTGTTTTCAACACTGTAACCTACACTAGAACCACAATAGATGCGGAACCAAAACAATACAAAGAAAATACAGCAGAAAGACTGACCTATGCTATCTTAACTTAGTTAAATCTGTACTAGAGATGCGCTAATACTGATACTACCCACATCAGGCCCATCAGGCTGATATTAGGCCTAAATAGAGTATCAGAGTTTTACCCCCAATACTGAAATATAATACAAAGGGCAACATTAAACAGGTGAGAAATCAGAGCTAAGTTTATTGATTTTCCCTTTTCATAAATGATGTGGGATCTTTAGAATAGAGAAACATGGGTTATTTTAATAATTTCCGTCCAGTAACCCCAATTGAATGGTGTAAGGCAACAGTATTTTTTTCAGTATAAGTATTGGATCACATTAGTAGTCACTATGAACTGACAATTAATGTTTACTACTGTACCTGAACCTGTAACATAAGCGGTATCTCTGTGTCCTTAACATGCACAAGTGCCAGCAGCTTGACACTGGCAGTTAGTCAGTAAGGCAAATACAGAACATAATGTGAAATGACTACTGATTTTGGGGGTCAGTTATTTAGAGTTAGGACTGATGAGACAGCAAGTAGTTGGAGAGTCAAAGATGGTTCCTTTGACAGAGAATATTTGAATTTTAAGCAATAATGTAAACCTGTAATAACAAATGAAATGGGACATCTTGGAGGAGGCAATAATCTAAACAATTTATTAACTTTGGCTGGGTTTTATGTTTGCTAAACAAACTTGCTTTGTATGACCTGGCTGTGGACATTGTTGTGGATGGAGACAACAGTGTGTTCCTGTTGCTCCAAGTTGCTGTGGACTGATGTACTGCAATGTAACGCAAAACTGTTTCAAACTTTAGAAGAAGAATGTAAATGTACATCTTTACAGTTCAACAGATCTAGTGGGCTGCAGGGAAGTTGTTGCTTTGATCGCTGTGGAGAGCCGTGAGTGTTTTATCAGGGCGTCTGTGAGGAGAGCCCGCTCTGTATCCCACGGCAACTGAGATGATGATGTTGCGTCTCAGCGACCGATCTCCTCCGCTTGGTTCTGATCGAGTCGCTGCGCTCAGGTGCCTTCAGTTTTATTGACTGATAGCAAAACTGCCAGAAAGACGAGTAAAACGGTGTCAGCGGAAGGCACTCGATGAAACGTCGTGTTCTGCCGCCTCAAGTCTTTGTGCCTTAGAGCCTTCCTAAGCGTTGTGCTGCCTCACTTTGTCTTTTTGAAGTGTTGTATTGCTGAGGCTACAGGGAGGGAAAGGCGTCACGTTGGCCTCTGGTGGTCGCATTCACAGAACAGCTTGACTTCTCCATAGGGGAATTGATATAACAGAATAAATTTACCAAGTCAGAGAGTCACATTCTCCATAAAAAGGCATTGTGATTACATGTGGTTGAGTTTATTTTAGGTTGCAGTGAATTGTTCATGGAAAGTTATATTGTTTCTGTGAATGAGGAAAATGAATAAGGACTTTCTTTTAACTGTGAGTGCAACTAGCAGAGGCATGAGTCGTCACTTTCCCTCCACACAGAGTTGAGCCCAGTGCCAGAAGGAGCGTCGCCTCTTTAAGTGTTGAACTGCCTTTTTCTCCTCATCCGCCTGATGGAAATAAACCTGATGGACGCAGCGTTTGTTTTGGCTGCAGAATTTCAACTGGAACTCAGCCAGCCAATCAGTCAGGATCCTTTTTAATAGATTTTTCAATATATTTTCTCCCATGTAGACACACAGAACATGGGCTTTAAAATGTTCATGGACTTAAGATTAGTCTCCAGTTTTTCCATGGTCCATCAGTGCAGATGAGTGGAGGAGGCACCTTCAGACTGTGGAGCGATGCTTCCCTCTAAAGCAGTGCTGCTCAACCTTTTTGGTTCGTGACTCCTTAAAACGAGCCCATGTCTACCCACGACCGCCATCACAAGTGTGCAGAGTTCAACCAAAGAACGATTTCCCCTTCTCAGGTTGTTTCATTTTATTCCTTATCAGAGGAGGCTGAAAACTATTCATAATTCACAAAAAAATGACACAACAAAAAAATCTGAGAAAAGTCAGAAAAAGTAGATAATACATTTGTATAGTAGAAATATGCTTTTTTCCTATCCCATAAATCATCATGTTCCTCCCAAAATGATCTTGCGACCCCCTGTGGGGTCCCAACCCCCAGGTTGAGAACCACTGCTCTGAAGAGCGTTACTTCTGCCTTACCAGGAGTGTAACTGGAACCTCCTTCTGTTAACGAGGACGTATGAATACTTCAGTGAAGGCTACTTGTGTTTTATGTTAAAAAAGAGAAAAGGTAAATGACAGGCTCACTTGTAGTAGTGTTACTAATATAGACTGTAGTGGTAGGTAGTGTGTCAGTTGGCTGAGTCTCTAGGCAGGACTGACTTATTATAGCTGCTCAGGGCTAGAATGAAGCAATATTGACCTTATTCACACGGCGGCCATTTTGAACACTTGGGGTGGGAAACTCTACCTGGAAGATTGGCAAATATAAAAATAGCATTACTTAAACACATAAGCTAACCTAACCCTAACCAAACGGTTACCAAATTAGCCAGTTATCTCGAGAACAACCACAACTTTTTGAATTTAGCAGGGAAGTAAGTTAGCTTACTAGCTAGTTAGTAAGCTACTAGCTAGCTAGCTAGGCTAGAGGACTAAATATATTAAAATGTAAACATATCCCTCTGGATTTTTTTCAGTGGGGAATCTGTGAAATGATAAATGTTTGTATGATGTACACTACCAGTCAAAAGTTTGGACCACAATTTTCTTTATTTTTTACTATTTTTCACATTTTAAAATAATAGTAAAGAAATCAAAACTATGAAATAACACAAATGGATTCATGCAGTGACCAAAAAAGTGTTAAACAAATTAAAACTATCTTATATTTTAGATTCTTTAAAGTAGCCGCCCTTTGCCTTGATGGAAAGGCAAAGGTTTTTTGAAAGAAATTCATACACAGGCATCAGCACTTTTCAAGCATTTAAGCAGAAGCCTTTAGGTCAAAATGGCTTTAAGAGACTGAAAAACATAGTGCATTCAGTCAGGTGTGTCCAAACTGTTGACTGGTGTGTATCTTGGTACGCAGCAGCAGGACAGAGCTGGACTGGACTCGCTCTTCCAGGTGGAGTTTCCTCACCCTGAGTGTTCAAAATGGCCGCCATGTGACTATAAGGTCAACTAGCACAGAGGAACATTCCAGGAAAAGGTCAAGTGTCAGTGTGTGGAAGTCTGAGTCTCTGAGTGTTTTGCCTTGTGTTGCTCAGCTCTATGTAGCTACTTACAAACTCACATACTGAATGCAGAGACTTGTGTTTGAAGGTGTGTTTGGTGCCGCTTGCCTGCTTCTCACAGGGCAAGATGTGTCTGCAATAAACTTGTCTTGTCAAAAGAAAGTGTATTTATTTTGCTTGTTTGTTAAAATGTGGAAGAAGTGAGATGGCAGTCCTGTGAGGATTTGGTAGCAGTTTTAATAGCACTTCATTGGTTTCACATAGCAAAGAGCCCTGCATCAAAACAATCACTGTGGAATGGATTATGTGGAAGAGGTCCTGACTCCCGTCTCCGTATCGCTCATCTATAAGATGACCACTAGCTCTATATATGACCGTGTGTCTGTGAGGCACTCAGAGGTATAAATCACACCGATGGCTAATCTGAAGAAGGAACATACAAATGGCATTTCACATTCAATTTCCAAATAAATAGATTCTCTCTTGAATATTCTGAAAACCATCAGAGAAATATATAATTATAAATGGTAAAAGTGCACAAGGAGCAATTATGTGATTAAAAATAGAATATAACCCCTTTATCTAAACATTAGGCTTCCACTGGACAGATATAATAACCAACACAGGTGAAATAATCTTATATCTTAATCTTCCTCATCCTGTTCACCTCTCCTGATTTAAACAGAAAAACTGTGGCAGCTGACATTTAGTTTATAGAGGAAGTTAAGTAAGACTGATTTGGGATCAGCTTGGACACGATCATATCAGCTGTTTACTTCAAAGTTTCTGCTGCAGGTAATGGATGAGCAGAAGCTGTCAGGGGTAGAAACTGGGGGGAAAAAAGTACAAACGCTGTGCTTTTTTGAAGTTTGTGAGATTTCCTTGTTATTAAAATGTGGGAAAAATGCAAATTATATGGTAGATTTCATGTTGGATCTCATGTGCATGCAAGGCTCTGCATATATTTTATTTTTGGCCTGCATTAAACACACTTCTGTTGTGTGTATTTCATTCTTCAAAGTATTTGGATAGATCAGGTTCTACTGTAGCCGACTGATGTTTGAGCTCAGTAAACCCTGAAGTTAAGTTGGATTCCTGAACTGATTTTTGGCAAAATTACTGCATCAAAACCAAAAACATAGGTGAGTAATAAATAATTTCACAGATCTAGAAAGAGACAGAAAGAGGAGGAGGAGAAGGCTAGCTTGTCAGACTAGAGTTCGACCGATATGATTTTTTAAAGGCAAATGCCGATATTTGTGGATTAAAGCTGCCGATAGACGATATATTTTTTTGTGCCAATATTCAGTATCTTTAAATTTGACAGTTTTCAGGTTAAAAAATGACATGGATTCAGTGTTTTCCCCAGAATTGTTTTCTTATCAGGATGGAAAAGCCTCTGAAACAACATTTAGACCACCATGGGACGCTAAAACCCTCCACCGAGACTGAGGATAATTATAATAATAACAAAATACATGCATACATAGTTGTGTGGAATCTGATCAAAATGTCTCATTAGAATTAATTCAGGTTAAGTGCTTCCCATAGACAACCAGTGTCAATTCTACAATAAATATCTAATCAATCAAACTGCATCATATCAGAGGTGGATGACACTGACTGATATCCAATTTTTAATAAAAGACCAATATCGGCGCCATATATCGGCAAACCAATGTATCGGTCTATCCCTATTCAGGACTCTTCTAAGTGTGTGTGTTGCTGTCTACTCGTCGGGGGGGTAGTAGGCGCTGCCGTCGCCCCGGGGCTCCAGATAGGCGGAGGAGGAGGGGGGCTCCTCCTCCTGCAGCTCCACTGAGTTCTCCTTCACTCCGCTCCTCCGGCTCATGCTCCCTCCCAGCCCCGCGCTCCGCATGAAGCTGCCGCCGCCGCCGCCGCTCCGGGGGCTGGAGCTGACGAAGGCCGCCTCCCCGCCACGCCTGGAAACACCCCACGGGACCGGAGGGGGGAGGGGGGGAGGAGGGAGGGGAGTCAGAGGAAGACGAAAGGGCAAAGGAAGACTTGAGAAATGGAGAGCAGGGAGAGTTTGGTGGCTCTGCTGCAAAGCGAGATTTCCAAAAAAAAAAAAGGGTTTAAGCCCCTCCCAAAGCTGAAAGTTTGAGTTGGAATTAGGAGAAATTGGTAGAAGGGATTAGAACGGTGATTAGAAATGATAAAACCATGAGAAAGGAGGAGAATATTCCCAGGAAGCCTGCAGGCTGAACCCAGGACAGTGTGAGGAGGGATCAGTAGAATCTGAGGACAGGAAGGAAAGAGGAGCAGCCAGACATGGAAGGAGGAAAAGGAATATTTAAAATCACAAATCATCTAACGTCTCTGTAGTTCTTCTCTTAGGCACTAAGTCTAACTGTCATTAAAAACTAACTACTGCAGAGTCCGAGTTTAATATTCTACTTCAAAGTCAAATAGAAAAATGGGAAATCTGTGCTGGACTGGCGACCTGTCCAGAGAAACTCCCTGCCTCTCACCCAGTGCATGCTGGGATTTACAGACTCTAGCCCCTGAATAGGAATAAGCAGGTAAAGAAAATGAATCAAGGAATGAAACTGGGAAATTTAGGGCAAAATACAAAAATCTCAATTTGTTGGATAAATGCATAATTAAATAGATATGAGATTTTTTATTTTTTTATTTTGTCTTTTTTTTTTTTATAAATCAAAATTAAAATATTGATCTTAGACACTAAACTGTTTGTTCTTCCCAACCTCTTCTGCAAAATACCCAATTTTATTTTAAGTTTAAAAAACTTTTATTTTTCTATTTTTCTATCTTCCGTTTTTCAAGAATTAGAATATTGCACAAAAGTTTCCATTTCTCTATTTTTGGATTTTGAATTAGAATATTAAATCGCTAAGCATTACACAGACCCTGAGATACTCCAACTAAACCAAGCCAGTGGAATGAAGATGGCATCTGAGTTAAAGCAGATTTTGGGAAACCTAGATATTCCCAATTTCCCTGATTTTCCCAATTATTCAGTGAATTTGACCCGGCGACCTTTCCAGTCTGCTCATCTACACTTTGCTGCCGTACCTGAGTTTGCTCCGGAGCGAAGCCACCTCCCTGCTGAGGCTGTCGTTGGTCTCGGACGACTCCTCCAGCTCCCTCTGCAGCTTCCTGCGGGCCGCCGCCACGCGCTGCGCCTCCTCCTCCGCCTCCTCCAGCTGGCGCTTCAGCTGCTTCACCCGCACGTTGGCCTTCTCCGCCTGCACAGAGCGGAGGGAAGGACGGGAAGGGAAGGAGGGAAGAGGAGGAAAGGTGAGGTGAGGAAGGAGAGGAAGCAGAAAGTAGTTGTTTTACAGTTTTGTTTGTTTCAAACCTTCTACCAACTTCATCTCAGCCACATTTCATCATCAAACATCAGCAAGTCAAGCAGTCTGCATCACTGAAGCTAAACAAACTGCTCTCTCTCCAAGTCACTAAAATATCTTCTTCCAGCCATGGTAGCCAAAATAATGGGCTGCTGGGTCTGCACAGTATTTTTATACATGACCCAAAGCATGATGAGATGTTAACTGCTTCATTATCTTATTTAATTACCACTTTGCTCGAGGCAGTCTCAAGTCTTTAGACACAAGTCTCAAGTCTAAATGTGGATTACCAAGTCAAGTCCATGTCATTAATGTCAAGTCTCAAGTCTAAATGTAGAACAGCAAGTCAAGTCAGAACAAATCAAGAGTCCAGTATCAATTTAATATCTTAAAGAAAACTAAATGTCTAGGACTTTTCAATGCAATATGGTTTTAATAGGATAAAAACTTGGTAAGAGCATCATGAGTTTGATTTCTATAATCAGTTTCAACTTCAGTAAATTCAATCATTCCATACAAATTCAGAAAACAGAATTTAAATTCAGTCGTCTGGCGGAACAAATCTCATCACTTTCAATCAAAGTCATTTACACAAACACCAGATCTTAATGTAGCAGTGTCACCTGGTCTTTGTATTGCTGCGCCTGCTTCCTCTCATCCTCTATCTGGATGGTCAGATCCTTCACCTTCTTCTCTTTCTGACGCAGAGCCTTGGCGTTGGACTGCCGCTCTCTGCACAACATGATGCACAAAATGTCATCACAGTACTCAGTCACACAATACTTGTCTGTTTGTAGTTCAATAAGTTGTGAAAAAGAAATAAATAATGACAAATGATTGTCATTATTTACACTGACAGTTCCTAGGGTTTGACCACCATGGGTTTTTTTTTAAATGCCAACACCAATTCTTTTTCTGGATTGAAGCAGCCAATAATTGATACTTTGTGCTGACATTCAGTATCTTTAAATTTGAGTTAAAGTAAAAGGATTCAGGTTTTCCCCCAGAGCTTTATTCTTGTCAAGGTGGAAAAAACTTTGAAAAGTTAATCAAATTGCCTCATATCTATCATATCAGAGGTGGATTTCATTTGTCCATATCTGATATTTTATTAAAGGCCAATATCTGCAAACCAATGTATTGGTCAAACCATATTTTGTACAAATAACAGATTTTACACACAGACAACAGTCCTGACCAAACTCTCTCTGCCACAAGACATATTTTACATTTTCAAACACTTGCTTCTCAAGTTTACTAGTTGGAGTACACATTTTCACATTCGCACATCTTATTATACAAGTACAGCTTCTTTTGACGGTTTCTTATTCCCATACTTGAGATGTGCGGGTAGGAACTGTCTCTGAACTCCATGAATATTTCCCAGCATCCCCTCCTACCTGCTCTCGAACTCCAGCTGCTCCTCAGCCTCCCTCAGCTTGGTCTCCAGGCCGGCGATGCAGGACTTGAGCTTGGACCGTCCCTGACCCTCGGTCTCCTGCAGCTTGGTCTTCAGCTCTCGGTTCAGTCTCTCCAGCTGCTGCCTGGACCCCTCCCTGCTCTGGGAGGAGGAGCGCTCCGTCGCCAGCTCCGCACCCAGCTGGTCCACCTGAGAGACACCAGACAGGACCGGACACCATCAGGATCAGGATCACTTCGTTCATCAAGTACAATAAAGATACAGAAATGTGGGGGGCTTCCTGGTGGCTCGGTGGTCTAAGGCGCGTACCGTGTAAACGCAACGTTCTGGGTTCAAATTCGGCTCAGAACCTTTGTTGCATGTCATTCCTCTCTCTCTCTCTCTCTCTCTCTCTCTCTCTCTCTCTCTCTCTCTCTCTTACAATCTTCCCCAGAAACACAAGTCAGTCGCCAACCGAGTGTCATTAGCCTGGCCTCAAACATGAGCAACCCTATCTAGAACCTATTCTCCCCCCTAAGCTCTATCTAGTCCACTACATGATCTATCTAGTCCACTATAAGATCCATCTAGTCCACTATAAGATCCATCTAGTCCACTATAAGATCTATCTAGTCCACTATAAGCTCTATCTAGCCCACTACAAGCTCTATCTAGTCCACTACATGATCCATCTAGTCCACTATAAGATCCATCTAGTCCACTATAAGATCTATCTAGTCCACTATAAACCCTATCTAGTCCACTATAAGCTTTATCTAGTCTACTGTAACATCTGTCTAGTCCACTATAAACCCTATCTAGTCCACTATAAGTTCTATGTAGTCCACTGTAAACCCTATCTAGTCCACTGTAAGCCCTATTTAGTCCACTCTAAACTCTATTTAGTCCACTCTAAACCCTATCTAGTCCACTGTAAGCCCTAGTTAGTCCACTCTAAGCTCTATCTAGTCCACTATAAATTCTATCTAGTCCACTGTAAGCCCTATCTAGTCCACTCTAAACTCTATTTAGTCCACTCTAAACTCTATCTAGTCCACTTTAAGCTCTATCTAGTCCACTCTAAACTCCATCTAGTCCACTCTAAGCTCTATCTAGTCCACTCTAAGCTCTATCTAGTCCACTCTAAGCTCTATCTGGTCCACTCTAACTGGTCCACTCTAAGCTCTATCTGGTCCACTCTAAGCTCTAACTGGTCCACTCTAAGCTCTATCTGGTCCACTCTAACTGGTCCACTCTAAGCTCTATCTGGTCCACTCTAACTGGTCCACTCTAAGCTCTATCTGGTCCACTCTAACTGGTCCACTCTAAGCTCTATCTGGTCCACTCTAACTGGTCCACTCTAAGCTCTATCTGGTCCACTCTAAGCTCTAACTGGTCCACTCTAAGCTCTATCTGGTCCACTCTAAGCTCTAACTGGTCCACTCTAAGCTCTATCTGGTCCACTCTAAGCTCTAGCTAGTCTACTCCAAACTCCATCTAGTCCACTCTAAGCTCTATCTAGTCTACTCTAAACTCTATCTAGTCCACTCTAAGCTCTATCTAGTCCACTCTAAGATCTATCTAGTCCTCTTCCCTACCAGCTGCTGGCTCTTCCTCAGCCGGTCATTGAAGTTCTCCAAATTGGTCTGCTCCTCCTCCAGCTCCTCTTCCAGGTGGCTGATCTTCGCCTCCAAACGACGCTTGTCATCAGACAGCAGTGACCTGGACGAGGGAAGGAGGAGGAGGAGAGGGAGAGGGGGGATAAAAGAGGAAAAGAAATGGGATGGGGGGGGGGATGGAGGAAGATGAGGAGTAGGAGATGGAGGAGGAGCAGCAGAGGAAGATCGGAGGGAGGAAAATGGGTGGAAGAGGAGAAGGAGCAGGAGGAGAGTAGAGGAGTATAAAGGACAGAGAGTATGAGGACTCATTTAAAGATGTTTTAAATACAAATACATGTACATAATACAAATATTATAAGGTCACTAAGGCTCTGATTTTTGCACTCCTGAAGTTTGGTTGCTTCTAATATTTTGATGAAGCTTTTTTCTATTGATACACTCATTGTAAGCTGCTGAGGACAAGAGTGTCTAAAGGCCTATAATGTACAGTGTGAGTGTAATTTAGCCATGTCACTCACTTCCCAGAGGAGTTACTGGCCAGCTCTTCAGACAGCTCGTCTCTCTCGGCCTCTGCCTGCTTACGAGCCCTCTCAGTTGCCGACAACTCCTACGTAGAGAGAGATAGATAGATAGATAGATAGATAGATGGATAGATAGATAGATAGATAGATAGATAGATGGATGAAGAGAAAGATGGAATAAAGAAGGTAAGAAACATATGAATAAACAGATGAGTGTGAGAGTGAAATGAAGGCAACGCAGCTGGAAGTAATGATTTACAATGACTTGTTACTGTAATTGAGAAGCCAAGGTTTCTAGTGTGCTTGTACTTTTTTCAGTTTTTTGCCAGTAATTTTGCTTTTATGTAAGTCTGCTTTGACTATATAGAAAATATCAGAAAATGGCTATTATACATGCGATGAGTGAGGGAGACAAGTTAAGGGAAAGCCAGTGAATGTCATCAGATGGTCTGTACAGAAACCACCACGAGCACATCCTTCAATTGTCATGCTTTACTTTCATTATGCACTTAACTTTGTAAAGTGTCTTTTTAACTAAGGGAATCCAGTTCAAACTCTTTGTCCTCTTGTTTTCTTTGCATTGCATGGGAAAGATCATTCTGCTTTTTCAAGTGACCCAACTTTAATAAGCTAGTTTTTGCTTTTCTTAAGTATATTTTCACACCAGTAATTTTATTTCTACTCAAGTAAAATTTCAGCGCAGCACTTCCACTTCAGTAGGACATGTTGGTACTCCTCCCGCCCCTGGAGGGCAGCGTGCTGACATTGAGCCTTACCTCCTGCAGCTGGATGAAGTCCGCCTCCATGGCCTTGGCCCTCCTCTCAGACTCCCGGGCCGAGGACAGGACCTCCTTCTGGGCTGCGCGCGAGTCCTCCAGCTCCCTCTGGAGCTCCTTCACCTGGCCCTGCAGGAGCGCAGAGGGTGGTGTCATGTGTGGGGTGGGACTGGTTTCCCAACATAACGGGTTGATATTGGCCTTTTATTTGGGTATCGTTGGGTAACCACCCTGACAAGATTTTTTTTGCTATGAAAATTGTAAAATTTAAAGATATTGAATATCGGCACAAAGGCGTCAGTTTCAATCCAAAAATATGAGTTGAACTCTTGAGTCGAAACTTGCTAGCCCCTGATACATTACAAAGCTTTTATTTCTTACCATTTTAAGGATATTGAATATTGGCTGGGTTTCAACGAATCTATGAAAAACCATGGAAATGTTTTGTTGATGCTCTAATGAAGGCTTATATGGACGTTTTTTGGAGTGCTGCCAGTCCCATTTTTGCACCTGGATTTGTTGGAAGCCAATTTGTAGTTTTTGGCAGAGCAGGTGGAGGAGGGAGGAGGTTTCCTGCTATATCATTTTCACAATATATCAGCTATTGGTAGCTTCAACCCAAAAAACAATCTGTATCAGTCCTATAAAAACCCATATAGGGTGAAAAGTGACACCTAGTGTTAATATAACTGACAGCAAAAAAATTAAAACAAATTTGGGTGCTTTTTAAAGGGTAGCAGGTAACTTAAATCCTTACTTGATGATTATCATTTCACAGCCTTAATCCTACATCATTTAGAGATACTGATTGATGAGTTTTAGGTAATATTTTCTTTTCCAAAATGGACACACAGTTTTGGAATAAAGTTTTCTTCCTCTGTCCACTGACCTGGATCTTGCGGAGCTGCTTGACGGCCTCGTCTCGCCCCCTGCCAGTGGCGTCCAGCTGGTCCTCCACGTTCTTCAGCTCCCCCTCCAGCTTCTTCTTGCCAGCTGATGCTTGGCCTCGCTGCTTCCTCTCCTCCTCCAGCTCCGTCTCCAGTTCACGCACCTGGGGGAGCGAGGGGAGCACGGAGAGGAGGAGGAGGAGGCGAGACACGGATGGGAGCGGTTAGGAAAAAGTAGTTAGGGCAGAGAGAAGAACAGGGGAGAATGAGGCAAAAGGAAAGAAGGGATGTGGCAGGGGATGGAGAACGTTGGAGGTTTAAGCAAAGAGAGAAGTCTAAAGCTACTTTTGAACCATCAAATATCACCCGCTGTGACATGATAAAAAAGATTAAAGATTGCTCCACCTGTTTGAGGAGCTGCCTCCTCTTCTCCTCGCCCATCTCGTCGCGGGCCTGCAGCTCCCTCTCATGCTGGGCTTTGAGGGCCTGGCTGTTGACCTCCAGACGCAGCTTGGCATCCTCAGCAACCTGCAGCTCATCCTCCAGCTCCTCCATCTGGATCCTCATCTCCTCCACCATGGTCTCCAGGCCTCGCTTAGCCTTCTCCAGGTCATGGACCTGAGGGAGGATGGAGGAGGATGGAGGGAAAATTAAGAAAACTGAACCCAAGGCCCAAAACTAACTTAAGCTTTGAATTCAAATTCAAATTCAAATGGGATTTATTGGCATGCAGTACAAAGGTACTTATCGCCAAAGCAACATATACAAATCCAAATTAAAATTATGACAGTACTGAGTAACTAGTTCTCAAAATGATTACCAAATAATCATTAAAACTATTTATCTGATGACAATGGTGTTTTTAGGCTTTCATTGTCTCTGGTCTTCAACTATATACTTGACAGGTAAAGACATATCTAGCAGCTAATATGGCAGACTCACTTCTTACCCCAAAGACATACTGTATTTTATCACTTAGGGGAAGATTTTCAAAATTGTGGTGAAATTTGGGAAAGTATAATATGCGTTCATATTTTGTACGTTTTGTACAATGCAGAAGAAAGTGCAGAAATCTCAGAGAAAAATTTCTAAAAGATGTGAACATCTTAAAGCAACATCCCCTCAGCAAATCATTCATTCATTCATTCATTCATTAATTCATTCATGAGGCTTTGTATCTCACACTCTTGCCGACGTCGTCCTTGGAGCTGATGAGGTCCTCCATCTCGGCTCGGAGGGCCTTCATGTTCTTCTCGGCCTCCTCCAGCACTCCCCGGTTGTCCTCCAGCGCTCTGGACAGAGCCAACACCCGCGTCTCCTTCTCCCTCACCTCCGCCTCCGCCCGGTCCCGCTCCTCCGCACACTTACAGGACACCAACCGCTCCTCAGCCAGCATCTGACGTGGACGAGGAGACAGGAGATGGGAGGAGGTGAGAGGAGAAAGGAAAGATGCCTAATGGCTAAAAATGTATGGGAAGAGATTGGTGCCAGAAGAGACTGTACTTGAATTGCATACATTTTAATTTGTAATGCTCATACTGACGTGTTGAATTCTAAAATTGAATTTATTGAATATATAAAATTACAAAAATAATTTGTAAACACTAAATTACATTTGGGGAATTCAATTGAATTTCAAATTGTAGTTACAATTTAAATTCAATAAAAATAAAATACAATTTCAAGCCAATTTACAACTAAGTTTGAAAGTTTATAAGTCAATCGGGTTTCTCAAAACCGGGATAAGGGCTTATCCAGGTTTCTGAAATCGGGATATGATGTTTACATGCACAAACACAAAAACGGGATACTTCAAAAACCCGATCATAATCGGGATACTCAAGTCCATGTAAACACAGTCATTCAAAGAATTACTGTATTACTAATTACTCATTACACATTTCAAAAATAATATTATTACTTTAATACTTATTCCCTTGAGTTAGATTTGCTTGTGATATTACTTCTCCACTGCAACCCCCAAATTGGCAATTGTATCCTCTCTCTCTCTTACATTCAAAAATCAAGATAAGGCAGTTTGCTCTTCTGTGAACGATCAGGGAAACCAAACAGCATTTTTAAAAATCTTTTTACTTAATAAAATCAAACTCATGGGAATACTTGCAGAGAAAATATATTTTGATGCCATTTCTCATGTAAACTAGCTTGTGAGGACGATGACTAACAAAAATGAAATTTCCAGTCCCTGCTAGTTTTCTGTTTGGTAACTGCAATTTTTTTTACTAAAATAGAAATAGTAATTTGTTACAAAGTAGTATTATTACTGTAATGCATTACTGAGCAGCACATTACCACCCAACATTGTAGTGGAAAAACTGACCTGCTTTTCCACAGAAACATCACTAAAATGTGGATTCACAGCCTGCAACCTCTATTTGGAACGTATTTGAAACCATTATATGTGTCTGTATGCCAAGACAAACCTGATCAAATTTCCTCTGCTTCTTCTCCAGGTTGGAGACCAGCTGCCTCTGGCTGTCCAGGTCCATGAGGATGTCCTCCAGCTCCTGCTGCAGGCGGCTCCTGCTCTTGTCCAGCTTGTCGTAGGCGGCGGCCTTCTCCTCGTACTCGCTGCCCACTGCCTCCAGATCACGCTGCAGACGCTTCTTCCCCTCCTCCAGCAGCTCCACAGACCCCGACATCTCATCCAGCTTCTTCTTGGAGTCAGACAGCTGAAGGATCAAAGGTTAGAGTTAGATAAGGAGTTTGTCATATCTCGACAGATTGTCTTAAATGGTCTCAATAATGATGAGCAACGATTTGTTTGACCACAGATTATAACAGCATTGTCTGTGTAACAGCATTGACCTGCTTCCCTCTGTAACTGTACTGGCTGCTAAATGGAGTTGATCTGTTTGTGTTACGGCACTAATCATAAGATAAGATAAGATAAGATGAGATAAGATAAGATAAAATAAGATAAGATAGCACTTTATTGATCCTTTTGGGGAAATTCAGGTGCCACAGCAGCAATTGGCGGACAGAGCCAAGGTAGTCAAGTATTGTCAAGTACAGGAAGGTAATAAAATAATATAGGTACTAAAATAAATAATAATATAGGTAATAAAGTGCAAATAAATGCAAATAATAAATGCAAATAATAAATGCAGATTTGGATAAGTCCATGGATATACTCAGTAAATCCTTTTAACTGTTCTTTCAAAATCATACAAGTGACTGCAAAGCAAATCATAACAGAGTCCTTGAGCTGACTTTGACTGTGTAACAGTACTGACCCGTCTCTCTGTGTATTAACACTGAACTCTCTCTAAGAGTACTAACCTGGATGACTGTATATAGCACCAACCTCTCTCTGTAACAGTGTTGAGCTCTCTTTCTTTGTAGCATCACTGACTTGTCTCTCTCTCTCTTCTCTGTAATATCACTGACCTCTCTCTGTGTGTCACAGCACTGACCTATCTCACTTTAAAAGTACTGACCTGTCTGTTTATCTGACCTCTTTCTGTAACAGTACTGACAGAATGACAGCGCAGATCTCACTTTCTATGTAACAGCACTGACTTGTCTGTGTCTGTGTGTAACAACAGTACTGACCTTTCTCTCTCTGTAACAGTGCTAAATCATTTCTATGTAACAGCACTGACCCCTCTCTATGTGTAACAGCAGTGACCAGTCTCTCTTAAAAAGCACTGACCTGCCTCTCTGTGTTTCTCTCACTGTAACGCCCCTATAACTTCTCTTTCTGTGTAACAGCACTGACCTGCATGTTGAGGCTGGAGACCTGCCTCGCCACCGCCTGCTTGGCCTCGCTCTCCTCCTCCAGCTGCTCCATCAGGTTGTTCCTGTCCTCCTCCGTCTGCCGCAGACGCCCCGACAGGTTCAGCTTCTGACGCGTCTCCTCCGACAGCAGCTCCTGAACGAGGAGGACGAGGAGGAGGAGGAGGATGAGGATGGAGAAAAGCGTCAGTTTGGAAACGAGAGGACAGAGAGATGAGAGGACTTCTGATTCCTCCATCTTCCTACTGAATGCTTTCTCCTCTTTGTTCACTTTATGTCCTCTAAAAAAATATTATATTTCAGGGAACTAAGGCTCTGACCATTGCAGTCCTTAATTTTGGTTGCTTGTAATTTTGGCTGAAGCACTCATAGTGAGCTGCTTTAGAAAAGAACATCACCCGAATACCTGTATCATGTAAATGTAAGGTGACA
>NW_027282590.1:5000-7500 GCF_046629955.1 Centroberyx affinis | reverse complement strand
GCGGCGGTGGTGTCCAGGCTGTCCTCCAGCTCGGTGCGCAGGGCGTTCAGCTCCTCCCCAGGTCCCTCCGCGCCGCCTCCACCTTCCCCCGGGCCGCCCGCTCCGCCTCCAGGTCCTCCTGCAGCTCCCCCAGCAGGAGCTCCAGCTCCCGGACCCGCTTCACCGCCGCCCCGCGCTGGCTGCTCTCCTCCTCCAGCCTGCCGGGGGGGAGACAGGGAGACCGGTTAGGACTACACTTCCAGGGTGTTACAAGACTGATATGTTTGGATTGAAACTGCCGATAGCATAGTTTAGTTTTATTTGAAAAAAATATTCAGGATTTTCCTCAGGAATTTGATGCTTGTCAGGGTGGAAAAACCTCTGAAACAGCATTTAGACCATGAGACACTAAAGCTTATATTATAGTTTGATAAAAGCATATTCATGCATACTTGTGTGGAATTCAGTCAAAACAATGCATTAGAATCAGTTCATTTTAGGCTTTATGACTTCCTGTAGACAACCAGTGTAGTATTGATCAATTATAGAGTAAATACAGTATGTGATTGAACAAACTGCATCATATCCATCATATTGGGATGGATGACACTGACTGGCTGCAGCTGATGTCTGATTTTTAATTAAACACAACCAATAAAATAAAACCAATATCAGCCCTGATATATCCAACCCTAATTATGACCCATTCAAACTTTAAAGTGAACTAATCTAAGGTCAAGTCAAGAGTTACATTTCTGATATACACTACCTGTCAAAAGTACTATTTGATTTTCTCTGTTACTTTTCAATTAAGAAGTAAGGAACAAAATGCCTGCAATACTTTTGTTATCATAAAATATCTATTTCCTAATACTTTGGATGTATTTATTCAGCACTCAGCTTCATGATCATCAAAGTGTCTCTTTGGTGGGAAGAGAAGGTTTTTCTGACTGTCGGCATGAAGAAAGTGGAGTTTTTTTTTTATTGTTTTAGTGTTATCGTCACAAATATTTGCATGTATTTGTGTGTTTTTCTCACACTAAACCTAGTTAGTCTTTAATGGGGTTCGTTTATTGCAAACCGACAAAGAAAACATGTTGATTTATTAAACATTTTCAAAACCTAGGTGTCCCTTTTGATAGGCAGTGTATAGAGTTGGCTCTTGGACAAAGAGTCAGCATCCAGCATGTTGCAGTGCGTCTGTTACCGGGCCTGGGTGGCCTGGAGCTCCTCCTCCTTGGCGGCCAGCTGGGCTCGGAGCTCGGCTATCTGGGCCAGCAGGTCGGCCTGCTGCTCCTGCATGTCGGCCAGCTCCGCATCCAGCTTCCTCCTGGCCTTCTCCATGTCCTGACGACCCTTCTCCTCCTTCTTCAGACGCACTGCACACATGGGGAGAAAACAGATGCTTTCCAAATGAGCTAATCTACAAAATGTTATAATTCATCATTTAATATCCAGGGGCGTCACTTCACTAAGCACTGAGGTTTGGCAAAGTCTCTGCATCTAATATCAGTTACCACCTTCATAAATCCTAAATATTGGTTGAGCCCTAGATTTTCTGTGTTTGTTAATCTGTAAAACAATGATTTTTGTTAATCTACTTTTCTGTGTTTTATCATTTATATGCACAAATAAACAAATTAGTAAACTAACAGTGGTGAGAGGTCAGCTGTGAAGAGAGGTTCACAGCTGTGAAAAGAGGAAGTGAAGTGAGAAGAGGTAAGTAAAGGTGAACAGAAGTTAACAGAGGTGAATAGAAGTGATTAGAATTGACTAGGAGTAAAGCTGAGTAGAGTAGAATAGAGATTAATAGAGGTGAATAGAGTTGAATAGAGGTAAGTAAAGCTGAGTAGAGTTGAATAGAGGAGAGGAGAGTGACGGACCCTCCAGGTCAGAGATCATGGACTCGTGTTTGGTCTTGAGCTTCGTCAGGTTCTTGGACTTCTCCTCCTCCTCAGCCAGGTTGGAGCTCATGTCAGACATCCTCTCCTCCAGAAGCTTCCGCTCCTGCAGCACAGCAGAGGAACGCAGGGTGTAACACACAAGCACACACAAACACACACACACACACACACACACACAACACACACCCCGAGACACAGACAGCCTCACACCTTCAGCAGCTTGTTGTTCTGGTCCTCCATGAGCAGCACGTCCTCCTCCAGTTTCTTGATCTTTCCCTCCACAGACACTTTCTCCCAGCTGCAGCTTCTGCCGAGCGTCTTCTTCCTCCACCAGGTGGGCCTCCATCAGCTGGGAAACACCAGGCGGGTAAGAAACAGGTTCAAATACCGAAAAGAAGAGGCTCATATGGCAGGAAGACTGAAAAATACGAGGCTTCATTTCATATCATATCTAATTAAGTAAAATCAACAAAGGTTAGAGCAAAAGTCATGACGAAGCAGGTAACACATTTCCACCTACAGCAGGCAGTACAATAGGATAGCCAAGATTAATCTTTAATAAACAAGTTTTATCATTTTTTTTCTATTATACATTAACTTAGTGTAGCTTTGTTTTC
>NW_027282589.1:0-42815 GCF_046629955.1 Centroberyx affinis | reverse complement strand
CCCCTTAATGTAATACCATAACATATTCTTACTTTATTTTAAATTGAAATCTGTATATGTTGAGAACGATTAGGACAAAACTACTGAATTTCATCCTTATCTTTCTTAACACATTCTTACTTTGTCTCTTACTTTTTTTTTTTTTTTTTTTTTTTTTTTTAAATCTAATCTCTGTACTTTACCCCTTAATTTGTGTTGTTAATTTTAAGGGATTTCAAATATGAAATTTGCTTTAGGGGTAAAACGTCTGCATTTGCCCCTTTGCATTTTACCTTAAGAGTGGGAGGTGGCGGTGGGAAGAGGATGGGGAAGGAATGAAAGAGATGATGAGAAACAGCAGAGACCAAAACAGAAACTGGCCTGAGGGATAAAAAAAAAAGAGAGGGAATTAAGTTTGCTCAATAACCCTCCACCCCCACCCTCCACCATTCCCTGGTTAATGTTTAAACTGTGGAGTTGTTTATACTCGGTAGGTATCATGTTAATAGTCATATAACTTCATGTCTAATTATGTGATCTGTCACATATACACACATGCTGTGTCAGAGAGCAGGCTTGTCTGTAGTAATTACGCATTGTGATTCATTTCTGATGGAGGATGTTCAAAGACTAGAATACCTGTTTAGAAAGTATGACTTTGACATTTCATTTACAGTGTCTTGTAAGCCTATGTGGGCTGGGTACTAGTATGGTGTATGACACTACAATAAAAAATTAAAGCAAAATCATCAAAATGAAATCAATCTAAAGGCGACTCCCCTAGCTCTACACTATATTAGGCTGCTATTCAATGATTCAGTTTAATCAGCTGATACCACTGATGAAGTGTGAAACTTCCTCTAGGACCAGTACAGGAACATGAGTGTATTTCTGGACTAATGGGGAAAACCAAAGAGTTTACCTTCAGCTGGGTCGAGTCAATTCCAAGATCATGTCATTAAACAGCCTTCCTGATGCAATGATATAGAGACCATACTATTGGTTGAAATATTGTTACCAATCAGAATAGCAGCCTAGCTAACCTTGCACAATATATATTTTTTCTCTTGATAAATTACACTCTGCTGCACAAGACAGTTGTCAACAATTGTATCCCTCCAAGTAAGCTTGGAATAGTTTTCAGACTATAACAACTTTTTGAATGCCTTTAAATAAAAAGTATATTCCAGGGTTTCATGACTGAGTAAGTAAGTAAGATTACCAGGTTAGACCCTTTCACACCACCACTTCTACCTTTTTACCCAGGTCATTTGTTATGTGATGACTGCTGTAAGCAAGGAACCCTAACCCTTTGTGTACCGGGTCAGCTGCGAGTGTGTCATTTTTGGTGTTACAGGGCCACAAATGTCTTGTTTAGAGCCACCAAAACCCTGGGGCCGGCCCTGCTACCAGATCCCCATTCAGCCCTGTACTTGTGGCCTCAAAGTTGAGATAGGCTAAGATCCAAGATGTTGATTTTTTACTACTACAGGTGCATTTTGTTATTATTTCCCCACCAAAAGCACCGACTTCCCATCTCGGATGTAGGACTTTACGAGGGGGCCTTGAAAGCAGCATACCTCAGAATGGTGGTGAGTGCTGTAAATGTAAATTGCAGTGTATTATATTATTGTTATTGTATATATTGTTTTTTTGTTCAGTATTATCTGTTCCTGATGAAGCCCCCTTGAGGACTGAATCATTTCTTAATTGCTTTCTGCTGTCTAATTTCCCAAATAAACTGATAAGCATAAGGAAATATTAGGAATTATTGTTCCGTTTTGAGATAAACACGCCCCTAGCATCCTGCTGTGCGTTCACTGGCCCCTGAACAGAAGGTATATGAAGAAATAAATACCGATCTCTACCAACCAGTAAATCATTAAAATAACCTTATACATTTTCATAATTCACCCCTTAATTCATGCAAAATCCCCTTGAAATTAATTAAGGGAGTTATTAATGGAGGAGACCCCATCGGAACCTCCTTAAACACCCTTTAATCTTGACTCCTTACTTTCCAATTTCGTTAAAAATTCAGGAGGAACTTTTCCATTAATTTCCACTTAATAACCCATGCACAAAAGGCAAGAAAAATCCCTTAATTACTCGTGTCGCTGTGAATCAGCACATGAATAAATCCCTTATAAACCCATGATACTAACCGTACTCTTTTAAAGCTATGTTATTTTTTTGATAGTTTGAGGTCAGAGGTCACCCACCACATTTTGTTTGTTTCTAATAGATGAGGAAAACGTTTCTGCATCATTCTGTCACCATTATGGAAAAGGCCAGTGTTGATGTAGCTCCAGGTTTTGGCCACAAGAGGTCGCTAAAGTGCTGTGATGGAGTTCTAGTAGTGGATTTTTATTTGAGCCACTGAGTGATTTCAGCTATTGACTATTTAGTATTGATGTCTTCAGGAATCCTTCGAGGAAAACAGATCATATTACACCAAAAATGTAAAATTAAAATCAATGCACTGGCTCCAGAATCAGCTCCAGTCAGCTTCAACATTTTTTTTTTTTTTTAGCTGATGTGCTTGTTCCAGATGAGTCTTTTAACCAGCTTGTACTAATATCCTGTTTTAATGTTCTATTATGCTTTTTATATATTTGTCATTTCATACTTAAAAAATATGAACAATATGAAATATATACAGTATATAATGTGGTTATCTTGTCATTGCAGCCTTCTGGTCTTAGTGAGGAAATGTTGTTACCTTGTTTTTTGTCATTTGTTTAGCATAAACAAATGAAAAAACAAAGTAATCAGTACATCAGTGAGTCAATCTGATACATTGTCTGGTGTCTTTTGGCATTTTTTTTGCATCAGCTGGCCTCTTTTTGTTTTATGTTTTACCTTTTTGCAAATTATTTTTGATCTTCTATGATGAGTTTTTGAATTTGTGCATAGACGTATCAGTGTGTATAACTGCAAAATGCAATATAGGCACTGGTAATGTAGTGTTGGGAAAAATGCCCCACTTAAATTGTTAGTTAATGTAGAGAAGTGATAGTAAATGATTAATTTCATGTTATTGTTATTGTGGGTGTTAACTGTGAAGCCCGGCCCTTTTTTTGTCCTTTTCGTTCCACTATGTTGCCTGAAAATCTCTTCTCTCTCTCTTTTGTCTTTTTTTCTTTTGTCCTTCCCAAGTCCATTCTTCCTCTGTGTGATATTGGATTTCTCTGGTTAGGGAGGGGTTAATCAAGCAGACTATCCTGACGTCTTATTGGTCCGTGGCTTCTCTCTCTCTCTCTGCCTCTCTCTCCTTCTGTCTCTCTCTCATTCTAATGAAAAGGGGGGGATTGAGCAGAGCCGTGACGTCGCCGCCTCCCTCCGCCCATTCACACTTGCCCTCTCTCTCTCTCTCTCTCTCTCTCCCCCCTTGCTTTCATCTCCTCCGCTCGCAGGGGTGACTGACGGTCGAGATGGGTGGTCATGTGACGTTTTAATACCCGGGGATTTTCTACCGGGCATGCTCTGTTTCATCCCTCCATCCCTCCCTCCCTCCCATCCATCCCCATCCTGAAGAGAGGGGTTGCCTGTTATTGTCCTGCATCCAGTCAGTCAGGCATCTCCCTCTCTCTCTCTCTCTCTCTCTCTTTCTGGATGTGTAGTTAGCAGATAGTGATGCTCTACCATGACTCTGATTGGTGGACGTGTGGTGTGTTAGGCTACTAACCTGTCACACACACACACTGACACACACACACACACACACTGGTATACATGAGCAGTAGCTACAGAAGGCGACAGAGACGTGGCAAGCATCGGTACAGGTGGCTGGTAAGTAACATGCTTGGTGTTTGTCTTTCTGTGTGTGTGTGTGTGTGTGTGTGTGTGTGTGTGAGGATTGCTATATAGGATTGCTATAAGATAATGTAATTTACCTGGGGTTCTCTCTTTTTTTTATTATGGCCAGATTACTAAAAGGGAAGCAGCCCACCCACTTTGGATTAGACCCTTGATCCATATTGTGTGCATGTGTGTGTGTGTGTGTGTGTGTGTGCACCATTGATAAAGATACAATGTATTCTGGCATGTCGATTCGCCTCGAGGTAAACAAAGAATGATTTGGCCAGTGTGTGTGTGTGTGTGTGTGTGTGTGTGTGTCATGAGAATACAAATCTATTCTTTTCTTTATCATCCGCCCCTTTTAATTTAATGGTCACCCAATGTCTGTCTGCCTTGAGTGTTTATTTGCTGAATCTTCATCAGCTATTGATAAAAATGATTATTGATATATCCGCTTAAAACATGATGTATTGATTGTGGTTTTGCCTGCAGTGGCTCAATATATATTTTATATACACTATATATTATGGCATTTCTGCTGTTTTGGGCTGAATACATTGACCAATAGGAGAGATAGTGGAAAGAGAGAAGGCATAATACCTGTAAAGTCAGATTCAGCTCAACAGTGTAATCAGCCTGGGTCTACCCATCCACAGAGCACCCTTAGGTGGTGGGTGCTGGCAGTTGTCCGCCTGGCTCTGGGTGGCATGTGGGTGGCATTTGTTGGCTATATAGTATTCAAAGCCGGTCTGGCAAGAAAGACCTGGCATCAGCGGTGGGGTGGGGGGGGGGCTTGGGGCAGACTGGCTTCTTCTGGTGGGCTGACCAACTCCAGGAGTTTTTGGACACAGACACAGACACTCACACTCAAACAAAAAGCTTCCGTCCTGCTAAACAACTGTGTAGTTTTTTGCGAGTGTGTGAAAATAAAGTTGCGTCTCGCATTGAAAAATCAGCAATGAAATTGACGAGATGATGATAGTGTTTTTGTTTGACATTTTTCTATAGTCCAGTTATTATTATTAGTGGTCTGGGTGAAATCTTTCTATAGTCCAGTTATTATGATTAGTGGTTCTGGTTGACATCTTTCTATAGTCCAGTTATTATGATTAGTGGTTCTGGTTGACATCTTTCTATAGTCCAGTTATTATGATTAGTGGTTTTGGTTGACATCTTTCTATAGTCCAGTTATTATGATTAGTGGTTCTGGTTGACATCTTTCTATAGTCCCAATATGATTAGTGGTTCTGGTTGACATCTTTCTATAGTCCCAATATGATTAGTGGTTCTGGTTGACATCTTTCTATAGTCCCAATATGATTAGTGGTTCTGGTTGACATCTTTCTATAGTCCAGTTATTAGGATTAGTGGTTTTGGTTGACATCTTTCTATAGTCCAGTTATTATGATTAGTGGTTTTGGTTGACATCTTTCTATAGTCCCAATATGATTAGTGGTTCTGGTTGACATCTTTCTATAGTCCCAATATGATTAGTGGTTCTGGTTGACATCTCTCTATAGTCCCAATATGATTAGTGGTTTTGGTTGACATCTTTCTATAGTTCAGTCATTATAATTAGTGGTTTTTTTGACATCTTTCTTGATGGGACAGTTCAGATTAGTTGAAACTAGAGTCTAATTGGCTTTAGCTGTACCACTTTGAATTCTTCACCAAAAGTTAAAAAAATTAAACACAAGTCTCACTCCGTTTGCCTCCTTCTATCGACTTTACATCCATTCACGTGGCCTCTCATTTTATTTTGAATACTTGACTATGAAATATATATTGTTTTTTATTTATTTTTCATGTTGTGCGCGTGTCAATTCCCAGATCCCCAACATCACAGCCAATAGTAAGTATAGAGTAACGTCCGGGTTTTCTACAATATTCCCGTGACCTCGCATCACGTAAGAGGCAGTGCTCGGAATAGAAATTGAAGAAGAGCCCGGGGAAACGCACGGAGACACACAAAGAGGGCGAGATTCTCCCATGGGTGTGTCTGCATGTCATTTGGCAGGGTGCTGCGCTAAATGCCACATGGCGGAGTTAAGCCAATCCCTGGGCCGATCCCGCTCCAATCCTCCCAGCCGAGCTGATCAGAGGCAAAGCAGGATGAGACGGCTTTGATTCAACCCCTTCAGCCCCATACCGTCTGCGTGAGTGTGTGTGTGTGTGTGTGTGTGTGCAGGTTATGTGTGTGCTCATAAGAAAGAGAGAGAGAGAAAGAGAGAGAGAGAGAGGGGCGTGTGTGTGCTGCAAACCTAAGAGAGAGAGAGAGAGAGAGTTGTTAGATTTTCTAGGATTCATATGCATAAAGGTGTTTATCTATTTGAATGTGTGTGTGTGTGTGTGTGCGTGTGCAATGTGTGTGTGTGGCTTAATTAAAGCATTAAGCTGGATTTGTGACACTCCTCGATGGACGTGTACACGCACACACACACACACACACACACACATAAAGGGGAGGTCTCTTTGTGTCTCCCTGTGACTTCAACTTAATATTTCCAGTGTGTGTGTGTGTGTGTGTGTGTGTGTGGTGAGCGCTGGTATTGCCGCAGTGCTTGCTTTTCTGCACCAGCTCTCTCTCTCTCTCTCTCTCTCTCTCACACACACACATGCACACACACTCTCTCGGATTCTCAGACCATGTGCAGGGCTTTCAGGTTATGCTTGCCAGCTGTCAGCATCTTGGTAAATTACAATATAACAATGACAAATCAAATCAAATCACCAACAATAGCTTGTTCCTACAACTACAACAGTTTTGGTGGATGGTTTTCTATGCTAATGTGACATCCTCAATAAAGGATTAAGCTCCAACAACCCTAAATCAAACAGTTTAATGTTGGAAAATGACATGATCTCATCAGGAACCCAGGAATTTGAAAATTAATCTTGCACTAGCTAGCCAAACACTTCCACAAGCAATTTGAATTGTAGACAGATATGAAATGGAAAAAACAATATTCCTAAGCGACTAGTCCAATGGAAAATGAACTGTGCCCAAGTAACGGCTAAATAAATAACCAGGTTAGAAAATGAGCAATATGTGGAAAGGATTGTTGTGGTATGAGTGTAGTGACATTAGAAGTAAAAGTGACTGGTGAATGATAAGGTGGATTGGTAACACTTTATAATAACCATCATTAATAAATGGTAAATTGATAGTTAATTAAACTTTAGTTAATAGTTATTTTACTGTTAACAAACAATGAAATGATCATTAATAATGTTTACTAATTATTAGTAATGCTATAATTTATGTTATTTCATCATTCGTTTGTGTAATATAAAATCATTTGTTTATAAATTATATATTGTATCATAGCTTTTTACCCTTTTTACCGTCTTTTATCAGCTATGATACAATATATAATTTATAAACACTCTGTAGCTTAAGAAGAGTCAGCTCAGTTAACAGTGTTTTTTGGCTTTGTAGCTATAGCTAGCTAGGAAGACTAAGTTAGCAAATCGACTGATGTTAACGTTAAACGCACGATATGTCATTTTCTGCCGCTAGGGGTCTCTCAATCAAAACAATAACAAAAGACGGAGTTCGATGACGTGGTGAAGTAGCGTGGGATCGGGTCAGGATTCCTTCAGTGTTCATCGTTCAGGAGGTTTTTTTTTACCGGGAGCCGAATTATCCGCAGAGGTCCCCTCCTCTCCGAAACAAATGGATTAAAACCGGTAAAAACACTGAATAAATAAAGCGGTTTCACGTAAAAAAAAAAACAGTGTTTCTCTGATGCTGCCGCTAACGTTAGCTCAGCTTGTTTCTCTGAGAACTTCAGATCCAGACGTCCGATGACTCAAATCCTTCATCCGGTTAAAAGATATAGTTAAAAAACGACCAAAAAAGTGTATCGTAAAAAATTTTTTTTTTGTGTTTTTTATGTTTATGTTTGGTGTTTGCTATTTGTGTTGATTGTAATGTTTAATGTATGTTTTTAAATGTGGACCCCAGGAAGACTAGCTGTGCTTTAGGGCAAAGCTAATGGGGATCCTAACAAATAAACAAATAAACAAATAAATAATGGCGACCTCCAATATGGCTGCCAGAGGGTTTTTTTTTTTATATCACCTGAAAGCACTCTCAGCCCCATCAGCCCTTCTGGCAAACATAATGAGCTTTTATGTAAGAACAGAAAAGACCTATAATAAAAAAAAAAAAAATCCATAATATCTATGTTGCAATAAGTTTATACAGTAAATACTATTACATTTTATGAGTTGAATACCAAAATGGGCTGATTCTGTCATGTACATTACAGATGAAGTCAGTGTCCAAAGATAATATATACAGTTTGTGTGTATGGGTAGAGCAAGGCTGCTAGGGTTAATGAATGTGTGAGTGTGTGAAGGTGAGCTGTGGTAGAAGAGTATGTGTAGTAGGGGGGGGGGGGGGTTGTGTGTGTGTGTGTGTGTATGTGTGTGTGTGCATTACACTAAATGTCACTGTCTGCTGCCCTTCACCTTTAGCTGGCCTTATCTGTCAGCAGCCCTAGGCTAATGACATTACTGCGTGTGTGTGTGTGTGTGTGTGTGTGTGTGAGTGTGAGACTTGCTAACCCCCAGTCTAATGTAATTTACCGGGGTCTCTATTGTGTCCAGACTGCTGATAAGGGAGGAGCTCACCCACGTTGGATTACACCCTTAATCCATATCTTGCAAGTGTGTGTGTGTGTGTGTGTGTGTGTGCGTGTGTGTGTGTTCATGTGAGTGTGTGGAGCTGACATGAGATGAAATGAAGAAAGTGAATGTATGCAATGAATCACTTGTGTTTTCTCTAGTGTGTGTGTGTGTGTGTGTAGATGCTAAGTGTATTGTGTTTCCTATTTTGTTGATGGCTGCCATGTGGAGAGGATTAAAAGGTTATGTACCCTCTAACCCCCCCCCCCACACACACACACACACACACACACACGTAACCATGGCAACAGCCACACGCATGGGGCAACCCCTTTAATGTGGAGACAGGGAAGGAGGGACAAAGCAAGGAGGTGGAGGAGGGGGATGTGGAGGAGGAGAGATATAAGAAAAGGAGAGAGAGACAGAGAGAGAGAGAGAGAGAGAGAGAGAGAGAGAGAGGTATAGAGAGGCTGGCACTTTCTATACAAACCACTTTGTTCAGCCTGAGGCTTTTCCTCTGTCCTTGAGTTGCACCTTCTTTTAACCACACCCCCACACACCCCCCACACCCCACCCCACCCCACCCCACCCCACCCCATGCTTGATTGGGAGAGAGGAAACGTGTGTGTGTGTGTGTGTGTGTGTGTGTGTGTGTGTGTGTCGGATGGTCTTAAGGGAGCTGGCAAGTGCCAAGCAGTCTGCATACAGTGTGTGTCTGACTTTGTTTGTGTGTAATATGAATATACAGCACCCCAAATATGAATATACAACACCCCAAATATGAATATACAACACCCCAAATATAGTGGCAATATGCCACTAAGGGCAGCTGATGTCCCTTTGCAAGTTGAATTCACATTTCTGGAGAGCTGTCATTACATAATGGTGTTTCCATGGGCTCTGCCTTGCTCACATTATTGTCTTAACTGGATTATAATCACATTTTTGTGATGAAACATAAGCATAAAGGGGTTTATGTGATTTTATGTAACGTTGGTCTAAAAAACCCACTTGCTTTGCCTTCACTGTGCTTGATCTGTGCTTGATGATGAAAAAAGGGTTCATGGTGTAATTTCATTTATTTTATTGTTTTTTATCTTATATTTCTAATTCATACTTTTTTGTATAGTAATTGCAACTACTATTGCTCTATTCCTACTGCTATTTTATTCTTTTTTGCTGAATTCTATTACTATTTGTTACCCAATTTCAACCATGCTCTTTTGCATAATATTACACTTTTTCAACTTTTAATAATAATAATAATAATAATAAACTTTATTTGTATAGCACCTTACATACAAGGAATGCAGCTCAAAGTGCTTTACCACAAATAAATTACATGCATGAAAATAGACATAGAATGAGCATAACATAAGATGGAAAATCAAACCCACTGAATAATAATACAAATAAAGTTAAGAAATAGAGTACATAGAATGCATAAAATCAAGTCAAATACAACATTTTGGCTAAAGTGAAGAGATAAGTTTTTAGCTTTAGTGATAATATTAATATTAACTTTTGCTTGACGCATCGTTATCCTGGTTCACATTGCTCCCTCACATGGTTATGTGCTTCTCATAAACAATGAATGGAGGCATGCAACTACTGTAAGATATTTTCCATGCCACAATATCCCGTTTAATATGGGAGCAAGCCAGGTATCTTAACCATACTGTACTGTAAATGGAGTATGAGCTTACCAAAGTTATTCCTATAACGCACATAACGCACATTGAATTTTGGTTACTGTCATGAAAAATAAATGCGGAATATGGCCTCCAATGGCTTAGCTGCAGAGTGCATGCCCTGGACTACAGGGTCTAAAATTAGATGACCTTTGACCTCTGCCTCTGCTGAACAGTCAGAACCACTGTGTGGCTATGGTGCAGAGTGAATATGGATAAAGCTATTGTGACAGTGGCCTTTTAGTGTGTGTGTTTGGCACCTCACTGCCTAGAACTGTGTGTGTGTGTGTGTGTGTGTGTGTGTGTGTGTGAGATCCACATGTGAGCGATGTCTTTTGACAGTGGCCTCATTAATATGGAAGCCAATCTGTTACAAAGCAGCAGGGGGGCTTAAACACACACACATTGGAGGAGTGTGTGTGTGTGTGTGTGTGTGTGTGTGTGTGTGTGTGTGTGTGTGTGTAGAGGGGTGGGGGGGTTTGGTGTGTGTGTCGGGGGGGGCTGGAAGTAATAGCCTTTTTTGTGTTGAAGTCGAGCCAAGTCAAGTCCATTTCTGCGACGCGTTTTTCTTTCCCTCTCATCTTCTTTCCCTTTTTTCCCTTCTTCTCTCACTCTTTCTTGGTGCCCATCACTATTAATCAAACATAATAGTTTGGTTCTGTCTAGGCAATCTAAGTGTTTCAGCAGTGTGTGTGTGTATTGCTGTCTAGTTGTCTAGTAATATGTCTAAGTCCCTGATCTTCCTTTTTCAACATCTCCCTCTCTCCAGACTCCTTTTTACTGCAGATTAAAAAAAAGACAATTTCGTTGCATTCATTGCATTGACTCTGAGGTTACACCTAATCTGTGATGCGTTTATATTGCTGAAAACTGTGTATATATAGTTCTACATCATACATCTCACAAAGCAAGTTCACCATAGTCAGAGTATCACACAAACAATGTCAATCCTGGGCATGTTCACATAAAAGGGGCGGGGTTTGTATCAAATAGCCAATCACATGCAACATGGACAGATCCAGAGCAGCGGATATAAGATAGGATGAAGCTTTTGAGGGGAAATAAGGTCGGTACAGTGGCAAAAGTAATATGATTCAGCAGGGGAAATTAAATACAGTATAAGCACACATATAAAGTATGAAAATACACAATAAAATAAAAAAAATAAAAAAATAAAATAATAATAAAATAAAAAAGTAAAAAAAATAATAAAATGAAATAAATAGAAATAATAATAACAAAAAATCTAAATCAAATAAATAAATAATGAAAAATAAAATATTACTATCATTTATGTTCTTCTCTCAAGAAGAACAAACTGATGAATAAGCCTAAATATGAGTAACTAAAAAAATGTATAACAGCGAAAAGTAACACTGTTTCTGCTGCCAAGGCTAACAAGGACTACTGGAGGAAAAAAAAAAAGATAGTGTAAATGTGTGAATAAATAGGCTTATCACTGCACAGTAGGCACACTGTTCATTGATACAATACTGTGTCATCACACTGAGTCTGTAAAATGATTTTCTATCCACAAAGTCGGCCTCATGTTCCCCAGGGCTGTGGTGATCTGTGGGAATTTTATGAAATCATTTTAGCGCACTTAATATGCAACAGTTAATTTCATTCATTATTGATAAAGTCAAGTAAAGTAACTTACTTGCTATTTGATAGAAGCCCTGTTTTATAGCCAGAATGGGCAAATGGCCTGGAAACACGAACATTTATTATATCTCAGATATAAAAAAAAAAATCATTAGGGAAAGAAAAAAGGTTTCCTTCTACTTAGTATCTGTGCACCCAAGGCTGTTAGGAATGATGATGCCATCTAGGAGTTGACTGGTGAGGCAGCATTTTATACATTTGGGACTGATAGTCTGGTGTGCAGCCTCAGCCCCCAAGATCCTGTGGCTCAAACCTACTGAGACGAAACTGACTAGATGTGATCAGTTGTTGTATTACAACATAGATTTTTGTTGCAAATTTGTAAAGAAAAAGTTTTCATGACAAAAACTTGCTGGCAAAAAACAGACATATAGACATACATGCTTTTTACATAGTGGAAATCTTCATCCAAAGTCCCCAAGGTTATTATAGTAAATAAAAACTAAAGTAAACCTAAACATTTGTACAAAAAAATAAAATAAGTAAATAATTGAAAACAAATTAAATAACTAAAAACTATAAATAAATAATTAAAAGTTTATCAGTCAACCAGCTGACCCTGATTGGCTAGAAATGTGTTCCACTTCATGCCTGTACATAAACAACTCCAAACTACAATAACTGTATGAACAGTATCTTTAAGGTATCTTTTTTTTATTGCAAAGACACCCAACAGAAAAATATAAATAAAATTACATAAAATGCATATATGTAGATCTTACATTGTCTGTGTAGGCATACAAGAAACAAGTTCTCCATTCATCCC
Source organism: Centroberyx affinis (assembly GCF_046629955.1). Lineage (NCBI taxonomy): Eukaryota > Metazoa > Chordata > Actinopteri > Beryciformes > Berycidae > Centroberyx > Centroberyx affinis. The sequence continues at coordinate 30,281 of NW_027282589.1, read as the reverse complement.
AGTAGGAAACAAAGTGTAAACCCACTTTGCCTCCAATTTTTGCAGCAATTTTTCATATCACCACCCCTTCGATTCAGGAGAGCTTTATCAATGCCAATGCATCTGAGATCTTTTTCAGTGTTGTTTTCATCCAGAAAAAATGCTTGCAACTGGTTAAACATTACTCCTATGTTCCCCCAGATGTATTTTCAATTTCCTTGATGATATAATACATATACAGGATGTACAGCTTTTGTAAGGACAGCATCCTTAAATAAATGCGGACATTTTACATCTACATCAGCTATCAACTTGTGCATTTGGCACTTTTATGTGTGAATAATTCATAACTCTGCTTCGTCAGATGAACATCCTGGAAGTTCATGCTATATCTTGACTACAGAACCACAGACACAGCACCGACAGATTTGAAAAATAGACTCTCAAAAGTTGGATTTTGTTGTTAAAATCAACTTTGAACGTCTCGATGACCGAGTCACCGTTCGCCCTCCTGGGACCAAATTTCAAAATGAGGGTGACACATCACATGACATGACACATGCAAATTCTAATATTCAAAGCCACAAGTATCATACAATTTCGGTTTGTTGCATTTGTTTGGTCCGTGCATCACTTTTATTTTGAAATTCTGGCTCGGTATGCTAGAGGCAGCACTGGGTAATGGAGCATGTGAATAGCTTGTGCAGTAGGATGTAGAATGTTCGGTTTCTGGGATGTTCAAAGTTGATCTGAACAACGAAATTAACCAATCATCACTCATCAATCACCAATCATCACTCAAGTAGGTGGTCAAGGTTTTGAACGGGTCATTCGGACTCGAGAAGCACAGTCAACTCTGAAATGGGGTTAAACCAAAGCTGCAACAGGACAGTCGAGGTCTATCTGTCTGCCTTGTACTGTATGACCGATTTATGCTGCATCATTTTTTTTGGAAGGGGTGGGGGGCGGGGGGGGGGGGGGGGGTGGTGGTTAAAAGCCACATCATGCGTTCAGCGCATAATCCCTTTCGGAGGCCTGTCTCTGGCGGATCGCCATATTACGGGGACGGGCTAATAGCTGCTGAAGTGGATTAGACCATCTCCCCTTTGATCAGAGCGCAACATCCGAATCCTTACTTAGCCTGTGGGATGAAGCAAGCACAGAGGGGCGGGGGTGAGGGTTATATAATCGGGAGAAGGGGGGGGGGGTAATGTGGTGTACACACACACACACACACACACACTGTAGACTTAATGACACTGCAGACTTTGTGGACTTGCTGCAAATGTGCACAGAAGCAAGTTGCACAGTTTACATGCAACCGATCGCACGCACGCACACACACACACACACACACACACACACGCACACACACACACACACACACACACACACAGAGCAACCCCCCCGTTTTTAAGCCCTCGTCTCAGCACTTCTGACTGTTTACCTCCGTCAAAGTCTCCAAATCTCCCGGTGCTGCAGCGAGTGTTGCAGACAAGGCGAGCTCCCGGGGGGGTGGGGGGGTGGGGGGGGAATTTAGCGCTTGACATAATCCCAACTATCTCCGTCAGGGATATAAATTTCAGTTTTTAGGAGCCGTTGGAGAGGCATGAAAAAAAAAAATCCCTCCGAGAGAGAGAGAGAGAGAGCAGTTTGAGAGACTCCCATGGCTATACTGGGAACTTATTCTCTGGAGAGCGGGAAGTCCGTGGTCTTAAAATATTCATGGGGGTTCTGTGACAGTTATATCGGAGGAGGACAGTAAAAGCAGTAGAGAGAGTTGACATGGTCCCTGCTTGATGTGCACATTACCCAGCTGAACTGCTAACACACACACACACACTGCTCCAGTACTGCCTCACAGGGAAGTGAAAAAATGGGTTGTTCAGCATGGGATTTGCACTGTAATTCACTGTCTGTCATTTAAGTGTGTGTGTGTGTGTGTGTGTGTGTGTGTGTGTGTGTGTGTGTGTGTGTGTGTGTGTGTGTGTGTGTGCGCGCGATACCGATAACTTGCTGCTCACACTCTCCTCTTGTGCATTCCATCTTCTGCTCAGCTCTAGACACTCCTCTCCTCTCCTCTTTCTTTTCAAAAAAAAAAAAAAAAAAAAAGTTCAGCATTTCCCCCCAGAATTTTATTTTTTGACCGGGTGGAACAGCCTCTGAAATAATTGAAAATATTATTATTAATGGTAATAATGATAATAATATGAAAAGGCATATTCATGCACACTTGTATCCGATCCGATCTCGATCTCGAAGCACTTTATTCACTCCAGTGCCCCTTTTTTCTTTCTCTGTCTCTCTCCTACTCCTCCTCTCTGTCTCCCGCCCCTGCTGCTCCTCCCTCTCTCCTCCTCTCCTCTCCCCGGGGACTCATTAATGGTCTTTGTCTCTTTGTTCGATTCCTCCCCGTAGCTGGTAATGGCCGTCTGTCACAGCTGTATGCCTGCTGCAGTCGAATCTGTCAGACGTCCACTCAATGCCTTTGCCAAAGCCGATATTGAAAATGGCTGAATATCCAAACCTATATGAATGTATACCTTCATTCTGACTTTTACTGTGTTTTGTTAATTTGATTGATTCAGCGTTTAGACAATATCCTGTTTGTCTTGTGTTTCTGTGAGCAGAGTTTTCATGTCTTGAACCACTTTGGCACAATTTGTTGTCATAAAATTGGACGTCTCCCAGCACAACTGTTGTCAGTACAATGGGTAGCCTCATATGTAATGTGGAAGATCCATATATAGAACCTGTGTGGGGCAGCATTTTCCTTCATATTCCTCAGGTTTGATTGGGCCATTAACTACAGTACATGTAGATAGAGCCAGCTTGTGCCAGCTTTGCCAGCAGGCTCAATTGGCTCCCATGGTTAGCCCCATAGGGATGGCTGATGCTTCCTAATTAGAGATGAAAGACTAATGGAGCCTGGTCGATTCTTTAAGCACACACCGCCCTGATGATGAGCATGCATAAGACACTTGAAAACACAGTAGCACACTCCCACAGTCCCACAAGAGTAACAGTCACTCACTAAATGGATTTAGAGTGGAAGTGCAGAGGACAGTGTTGTTGACAGCAACCTCTAGTGGCCTGAAGACAGGATGGGACTGAGCACATATTGGAAACTGCCAGCACTATTAAAGCATTTGTCTCAATTCATAACAAAGCATCATTATCTAGTCGGGTATGGTGTGTACAACAATCACTTAATTTTGCTGGCACTCATTTTCACAATATTGTCAGTTGGAACACTCGAGGGAGTAAATCAAACTATAATAGAGTGTTGAGAAACAATGGACCAAACCACTGATTTTACTGATGATACCAAGAGACTTGCATGCACTCGACATGCACATGGTTTTTTCCGGCTCAAGGTTTCCTCAGTTGTGACTGTGTGTTTTAAAGTTTCTATTGAAGTATTTTAAAGTATTTCAGGATTATTTGGTTTAGTTTGAGCCATTTGGAGATTTTTTTCTAGGCTTATGTTCACTTCAGTTTTAAGTGAATCTTCAGCAAAATGATCAGAAAGCGTTGATGAGGGCCCAGCAGATAGGTCCTGATGAGGTGCGGGGGGGAATGCCGTCACATGCCTCCAAGATTTTTTACGTTTTTTCTGTTTATTGCCTTTCAGTTCACATCAGTTCTGCCTGATTTGTATTGTGGCATGATGTGCTATAGTTTCGTACTAAAGCCTCCTTCTACCACCTCAAGAACATCTCCAGACTCCGTTCCACCTGAACCCTCTCAGATGCAGAGAAGCCGGTCCATGACTATCTCCTCGAGGCTGGACTACTGCAACTGTGCTCTTCACTGGGATCCCTGGAAGGAGCATCCAGAACCTCCAGGATCCTGATGAGTGTGTAGACACCAACACATCACACCCATCCTGTACTCGCTGCACTGGCTCCCTGTCTCCTTCAGGACTGAATTCAAGATCCTTCTCCTGACCTATCAGTGTGTCCATGGACTGAAGTCAACACGGATCTCCACAGAACTCCATCTTGGACAATTCCTATCACCCTCTTTGCGAAATTCACCCCAGCTACAAGGTGTACAAAGGGATGTTTCAAGCACTGATTCATGCTGACCTCCATCCTATCATATAATGCCTTCTGCCAGCCTCAGCCAAGTAGGAGGATACTGAAGTCTGGGTGCTTGGACTAGCTCGGGGCTATTATTTTGTCCTGATACTTTGGACCGTTCTGTTCGGACATCTGCAAAATTTGTATCCACGTTCATGTGCATATTTTTGTCCATATCTGTGTGTGACAGGCATATTTCTGTATGTGGGCCAGGACACATTTCTGTACATATGTTCTTCCATCTGTAAATCTGAGAGTGAACAGCTAATGATGCACACGTGCTAATACGTGCACACCTACGTATATGCTGTAAGTTAGTAGATCTGAAAAAAACGAACATCTGTTAGCCTGTAAATCTGGCCATAGTCAACATAGCAAGAATTCTTGCAAGCTCGTAGGAGTTCTGTATTAGTATGACAAAGACGCTGCATATTTATTTTCAGTATGGTCTATTTGTTGTACTCTTTTTCTGTATCCTATTCTTTCCACAGGGACCATTACGGTTTCATCTTCATTAAATTGTTAACCAAACATTTTGTTTGATGCTGCATTCTACTGGAAGACCTATGATTAGATTTGCAACTGTTTCACTAATATTCCTGGCATTCCTGTAAAAGCATGAATAAATATACTCAGTCACTTAGGTAGTGCATTAAGCCGATTATGAGCAGATTTTAATGCTAACAGGTTTTTATGAACACACACACACACACACACACACACAAACACAATGAGGAGTTTGCCCTCTGCAACCCAAGAGGTCAAGATAAATCTGTAGGTAATGACTCTATAAAGTCATCTGGCCTGCCAGCAGCACATAAACCAAAGACCCAGCTGCCAACCATGAACCTCTATCGCTGATAAAGCACAATACTGCCACCGCACCCCCATCTTCTTTCATATGGACTAATCCTAATCCTGCAGTTCTTCATGGCTACAAGTCAAACCATAGACTCGTGCAGGGGGATTACTGTGACAAGAAAAGGTTTCACAGTGATTGAGAATAGTGCAGCGCTCCTGCTCACTTTTCATCTCTTTTTCTCGGTACTGGGAAGGGTTTTAGGTCTCAATCTTTTCAATCACTGTGTCTCTGTTCTCAATCTCTTTCATGAACATCTTGTTTATTAATGCCATCTTAATGCCCTGCATTACTTTCTCCTTTATTTCTCTATCATCCTGATGTCCCTCTTTCTTTTTAATTTAGAGTGAAAGGTCTTTATTACGCTGCTGTTACCTACTTAACAGTTAAAAGTTCCAGTTCTGGGAATCCAGTAAAGAAACCCACATGTAGTTTCGAGGTTCCCATAGGCAGTTCACCTGGGGCCTTCATGAGAACATTCCCTTCAAAACGAGCCATACACGGCCAATGGGCTGCTTGTTCCTTCTCTGGCAAGCCACCCATGATGATTGCTTTGACACCTTTTACATTTCTAACGCTCCCTGTCTCCTAAAAGCAAAGAAAGGCCCCAAGGTGTCATCAGGATTGTTGGCTGATCAGTCATCCATGGTGACATTAGTACATCGTGGGAACGTTGCCAATGTGTTTTGCAAAGAACGGATTAAACGTTTCTCAAGGACACGGTTAGATGACTTTGGATCCCTGTCTTTATCCGGGGAAAATCGTCTGAGCTCCCTGCTCTTTTCCAGTTGCACCCTACTTCACATTCGTACATTTCCACATATTCACACTGGGGGCTTCCCAGTACAACCACAGTCTTCTACTGTTAGCTGCTGAGCAGCTCCACTGGAGCAGTTGGGGGTTCAGTGCCTTGGTCAAGAGCACCTTGACAATAGTTGCTGAGTGAGGAGAGAGTTACTCCTCCTTTTCGTTTTTTCTCCAAATCACAACCACTCCAATCCAGTTTGAACCTAGACCCTAATCTCTGTCATTACTCAAGATAGAATTATCATAGATATACTTTGATACTTTGAATCAGCATCAGCTTTTAAGTCACTTCTTAAAAACTTTTAACTTATTTTCAATTTCAATTATTTTAATTTGTTCCTTTTTTATTCATTGTATTCCATTTCATTGTATTTTTTCTTTTGGATGGTGTTTTCTACTTTCAAGTACTTTATCTCGTATGATGTTTTATTGACTTTTTAAACTCTGTTTTATTGCTGTAAAGCACTTTGTAACTCGGTTTTGAAAATAAATCTTCTTCTTCTTATTATTATTATTTGTTTCAAATCATTTATTAAATGATTGTATGAGATTGAGGCTAAATTCATTCTTATAATTGTGTGGCTGTAATATGGCCCTTGGTTCTGTTTTTGATCATAGCTCAGCATAAAGAGTGACTTTCTTAGGCCTAGTCCACACTAATCTGGGTAAATCTGAAAACCTTGTTTTGTGTCAGAAGTTTTCCATCCACACTAGTGTTTTCACTAGCATTTTCGAAAAGTCCCCTGGCCACAGTGAACTGCCAAAAATACATAATTTCGTCCATGGGGACGCTTTACGCCATTTCCACCAGCTTTCCGCCACCAGCATTTTTAAAAGGTGGTTGTTTACAGTTGAGTTTCCCAAAAAACGCGTGAAAAAAAAAAGAAAAAGTGGTCATGGTAGAGTTGTTCTTCTCTACCATGCAAGTTTGGGGCAGCTCTCCAGCTACGGCCATTATTCCTTATAGGCATCGAAACCAACTGAAACCTGATTGAAACAGCTGATACAGCATGTATGGATCACATGACAATGATACACCTGAGATCACGTGACAAGAGCCACCTTTTCCCCATCCGCTCTACGACACGAAACCGCCGTTTTCAAATTCAACCACTTGGGAGAGCGTCATCTTAATCTGGATGGAAGGCCAAAAAGGAGAAACAAAGATGCGTTTTCAAATGTACCCGTAGTATTTAGACAATTCATTAATACTTCATGCATATACATCCAGATAATCACACACACACATTGCTGGTATAACATACTGTATGTCCCAAACCAGTGAATTCTGAGTACCGGGTACTTCGTATCTTGATAGCTTTTTCAGACAAGACATAAATATAAGACAACAGAGATTACTGGCCTGGCAGGTTCGGCAAACCCTGATGGATGAGGAGTAGGTAGATCTAAGTGTGTGTGTGTGGATGGTGGATGTGTGTTGATTGATGATCAGGTTTAGCAAAGCAGTCATGTATAAAGTACTGTACAGTGTGTGTTTGCTCTCTCTGTCTTTGATCTCTGCTTGAATCCCCCCCTCTCTCTTACATGTCATTCTTGCTCCATCCTTCTCACAGCAGTTTTCCTCCCTTGTATGTGTGTATGTGTGTGTGTGTGTGTGTGTGTTAGGTGACAGACGCTTCATATTTGCATCCTCATCTCATTGCCAGTCTCCTTTTGTCTCCGTCCTCTGCAGCCAGCGTCCCTTTCTTTTCTTTCATCTCCCTCTCTCCTCTTTCTGTGCCTGTCTGAAGCTTTTTTCATGAATGATTTGAACTGAAAAGAAATGGCATTTTGTGTGTTTTTGTTGAGAGCTGGTTACATATAAACAGTAAACTAACTTTTTTTTCCTTTTCGTTATCACAACCTGTTTCTGGCACTGTACGGCATGTATAAGCCCCTACGACTCTAAAATTCTTCTGTTTCCACCCGGACAACAATACAGCTACACCAAATGCATCGTTTCCATGGTGACGAGAGCCGCTCGCCTCGTCCTCCTCAGCGAGCGACTGTCTTCTTGACGGAGAGAGAAATGAGAGAGTTCGAAGAGAAAGAAAAATACGCGTGTACATTTCAGACGTCCTGGAAAGAAGAATTCCCGTTTCTTGCGAAGTTTTAAAGGAAAGGGGCGTGCGTTTTGTAAAATCTGCCACGTCAATTTTTTCCATCGAGTTTGGGGGATCAGATTCTTAAAATTAAAAGTATTTAACATAAGAAATGCTGTTGCAGTGTACTTATTATTTTGTTATTTTCATTCTTTAAAAGTCACCAGAATGCAGGAAACAAAGTCTCTGAAACCACCTGCCATCTTGATCCCATTCCTATGGTATATATTCTTTTTTTTTTTTTTTTTTTTTTTTGCTTTTCTGCTTTATTAGACAGTCACAGTAGAGAGAGACAGGAAAGACAGGGCAGAGAGAGGGGATGAGTAAGATACTTGAGAAGTTTCAGTCAGGTTTTAGAGCCAATCATAGCACAGAGACTGCTTTGACTGCTGATAGTTAATGATCTACGATTATTTTACTCTTGTCGGGCTGGAAAAGCCTCTGAAACAGCATTCAGACCACCATGGGACACTAAAACTCTCCACTGAAACCCAGACTAATGAAATTATTTTGGGTTTAGCAGCTCTTGAAGGCGGGGTGAACTCCCCTCACCCCCACCCCCCCCCACATGCTGGGATACATTACTGCCTTCAAATGAGGAATTAATTTGTAAACGCATTGAATTAGTAAAATGACAAATGAAAATAAAACTTAATTGCAGGACTATTTTGTACAGCTGTGGTAGGAACCTCCATCATATCAAAAGTGGACAAAAGTGACTGGCTGATATCCATTATTTAATTAAAGGGCAGTATTGGCTCCGTATATCAGTTTAACCTCATCTCAGCTGGCAGGCTATCAAGTAAAATTAATAATAATAATAATAATAATAATAATAATAATAATGATACTTAATAAAACATTCCTGCACACACGGAATCTGATCAGTATGTCTCATTAGTCAGTTCAGGTTAAGGCAGCATTGATAAATTCTACAATAAAATATACAATATACAATATCAAAGATAGAGAATATACCGGGGACCCCCTTATTCTGATTTGTGATTTTGGGCTATATAAATAAAAATTGACTTGACATGTATGTCCCTTGGAATAATCTATTTTTTACACTTCTATAGTCTTAGTTATGTGAAAGAACAACACAAGAGAAATGTATTAGAAAGATATTAGATATGTATTAAAAATATTTGTACCATCTCAACACAGAATACCCATAAAACAATCAATCAATTAGCTACAAGTAACACTGTACCTAAACAAAATATCAAAGGGAAATCAGGAGAAAAGTGCTAATTTGAAGTGCATTTCAAAAAAACTTTTTTTATACCATGATAATTTAAATGAATGAATCTGAAAACTTTTCACGGACCCCCTGGCAGAGTGCCCCGGACCCCACTTTGAGAACCACTGGGTTATTGAACTAGGATATTTGAGTCAGTTTTGTGTTTACGTGCTGGTTTCTGCAAAACCTGTGAGAGACCGATTTGCCAGGACTTTTGCATTACTGATGAACGATGGATTGATTTGCCATTGAGCTTCTGTGCTCTTGAATACATTTATGAAAGTTGGAGACATCGAGGCCAGTCTAAATGGGCGTGTTGGCTTTCATGGCATGTGTTTGAGTGCTTTCATGTGCGACAGTGCGGACAGACAGGAGCGCAAGTGTCTCTTCTCCAAGTTTTGAATTCAATCAACCCCTCAAAGGTCTTGATGGGTATGGGAATGCATGAGTCTCTGCCTGTGGTTTAATTGCATTGGAGGATTTAAACTAGGGCTGAACGATTCTGAAAAAATATCTAATTGCGATTATTTTGACTGATATTGCAATTGCGATATGATTCGTGATATTAGAGGGAATGATAACTTTTACATCATTATTCTCATTTTCATTGAAAAACGTATTAAAATGATTATGGTGTGATTTTTGCGGGGATCTGTACCAAACAAAGATGTTTTCTTAAGTCTGTAGAATATGATGTGTAGGCCAGGACATCTCTGCAGCACCACAATATTTCATTTAAAATGCTATTTTGACACACATTTCGGCTTTAACAAATATTGTGCCTCCTGCGATTTTGAAAATTGCAGTAGGCCATATTGTGATTTCGTTAAAATTTCGATTAATTGTTGCAGCCCTGATTTAAACTGAGATCTGCGTTCCCATGAAAACTCGTGAAGTCAGTGGGTTTGCACGGTTTTAATGAATTCCCCACCAAAACAAAAGCAACACAAACCACATCAAATATGATATTTTGCTGACAAGAGCTAACCTTAACTTATTTCTTCTATCATATCTTATGCAATGACAGCAAGGAATTCCATGCAGTCATTAACATGGGATGAAAGGGGCTCACTTGATGCTGCTGGCAGTTTTCATATGAATTAAGTCAGTGGCATGATGAACTTGCGAAGGAAAGTGAATTGAATATCTGTGGAGCAGAGTATCAAGAAACATCACAATGTTATTAACTGCAATGACATTTAATCATCCTCTCTATCAGGGTTAGACTGATAAAAATGAAGCCGATTGTCTTTTTTATTAAAAATGGGATGTAGTTCAGTCTGATATGATGGATATGGTGCAGTTTGATTGAATCCATATTTATTGTAGAATACATTGGTTGTCTATAGGAAGTCCTTAAAGCAATATTTCACTAAGTTTTAACATGGAGGTTATTTGGCACTTGACCGCCATGAAAACCAGAATATAAACTCCTCACCAAGACCAGATGCAGCTGGACGAGTTTGTAGCATTTTTTTTTAACTTATTTGTACTTCCCATTCATTTGAATGAGGCCACGGAAACAGCCTGAAAACTGACATTTAACATGTCTGTGAACGGATTCCACAACAGATCCCATGGGTCATTTTCCAGTTCTATTCTTGCTTTACACTAAAATTAGTATTTCAAAATAAAAGTAGATCCAGTCGATGATGACATTTGTTAGTGTATAACCTAACATAACCTAAATATATAGCCTATTTAACCATGTGTCCACAAACTACTATATTTTACCAAAATGTTTAGAAATGCTTAAAAGTTCTGTTTTGGCCACTGTCTTATACAAATTAATCATAACTTTCTGTTTTTATTTTATATTATGTTATATAGCCAAACAGGGACAGCCAGTGACACAAAGTAGGCTGTTAGTGTGATTCAGCGAGCTCAAAGTTCAAATTCAAGTGCTGATCTAACAAAGCAACCTCAAACCAGTCATTCTTTAGTGTTTTGCTTTATAGTAGAAACTGTGGACTGTTGGTTATTTACTTTCAGACTGGATTGTAAAGCATCTTGACTGTAAAGCAGGGTCTGATAGCAAAGCCAGATCACAAACCACTGCGGGTGTTGTGCTACTTGTGCTGTGCTAGAACCTCGGTCCATTAAAAACCATGCGGATAAAACATATGAAAAATATGTTTTACTCGTGTAACAGAAAAGGGCTCAAGGATTTCAGAAAGCTTATCATGTTGGCAAAATTTTGGTCAGGAAACCTACATGAAGTGAAAGATTTTACCCGAACGGTTTTTAATGAAACGCCTTGGGACTGGCGGTGCAGTGCCGGTCACAACAGAGCTACTGCTGTGCTAGACCCAAACAGGACTAGCAAAACCCAGAGACTGTGTTACTGTCACTCTAACAAGCTCGCACGTCATGCTACCCAACAGCTACGTTTATCATTTTTTATTACTGACCTATAAGAAAATGCCTGCTGCAAAACCCGGTCATGAGTGGCTGCTGCCAGCCTGTCTCCAGTTCTGTAGCTGCGGTCTGTAAACTATTATCTGTATCCACCGATTCCATTAGGTTGCTTTAAAACAGAAAAAGCCTAACCCTAATCCATTATGTACCAAGATATATTTGGCATTACAGCCCCAAACACAACCCGATTTCTGCATAATCACTAACGTTTTGTTTAGTTGACTCGTATTTACCGCTGCTTAGTCCCACTGAAACGGAAGTTAGAGCGTCTTTAGCTTCTGTACTGTGACGTATTTCCCAGTGAAACTGAATATTTGAGTGGTGTACGGTTACAAGAGGGATTTAAATCAAATCCTTCGCATTTGATTGGACCGCTAAACAGTGGGCGGGGCTTAGAGTTTAGCGCGATACGACCCAGAAACGGTGAAGTGTGGTTTTATATGACCGGTGTGGCTAGCTAGAGGTTGAAGAATGACTGATGGGTGGATGTCATGATATGATTGGTTGAAATCGGTTGGTTCATGCTTACGTAAGCACATGGCATATTTTGTTTTACAGGAAGAAAACATGATTGGATTTTGATATAAGAATACAAAGAAATTTATTTTTTTTGTAGTTTTTTTTGGCATATATTGTTAAATAGGTGCACAATATGACCGGGGATGTGATCTAAAAGGGTTAAAAATGCATTTTTCATTTCATCTCCACTTTAAAATGAATATCCTATGAATTCCATGTCAGAGTCACAGGGGAAAGGCAAAAAACTGTCTGCTCATAAGCCGAAAGCGGAGCGAAGGGGCCCGATTATCTTTTCTGCACTATTACTGTCCACCCTGTGACATCCCCAGCTTCTCTTGAGTTGGAAGTAATCCACACGCATATGCACACACGCATGAAACACATGCACTCCAACACGCACACACACACACACACACACACACACACACACACACGCTCCTCCTCGCAGCCTTCCGACGGGGTGAAGCCGCCTCGCTCAGCTTAGAGAGGCTTGATTATGAGTGGCAAGGGGAAAGAGAGAGAGAGAGAGAGAGAGAGAGAGAGGGAGGGAAGTCAGCGTGCTTGTAACCGCAATGACATTTAATCATCCTCTCTTTCCCTTCAGCATCCCCCCCATCCGCTGCTCTTTGCTTATCCCTTGATGTTCTTTCATTTTGCCCGTCCCGTTGCCTCTCCTTGCTTTTCCTCTCCTCTCCTCCTCCCTCTTTTCTTGTCCGACCCATTCTCCTCAGTTGTCATCCCTCCCTCTTATCTCCCTCCTTTCCACTGTGTTGGCTCTCTCGCCAAAGTGCTGCAGGGTTGGGTGATCTACAGAAGCCCCCCCCCCCCCCCCCAGTTTACATGCTAATCCAGATCCACTTTATGCTTTGACTTAAAAGCGACACTAGGCGAGATTGTTATGTAAAAACCCAGCTGCTTTAGCCCAAATCAGATGAGATGAGTGTCCCATCCCCACTGATTGAGATGCCGTAGATTTGCCCTGTTTAAATGGTCACTGGCGGGAAATCTTCTCCACACAGGAAGTGACAAATAGAAACTTTAAGACTGTGCAGCCTATTATGTGCAGTTTACTGACGATAGCTTACAGGATTTCTGGGTATTGAAGTCCTCACAGTTCAAACGGTCGCCTCTCTCTCTGCCATTTGGGGCTGCTAGTGTGTGTGGAAATTGCATAGTGCAGCTTTAAAAAGAATGTCCATATGAGAACACAGGAATTAGACTGAGACGTTGCTGAGAGGCAGGCTGCGCACAACACTGCAAAAAATCTCCATCTTAACTAGTCATTTAGTCTATTATTGAGTCCTAATAATAAATTACAATAAATTGTAATTTTCTTGAAATAAGTGAAAAAATCTGCCAGTGGAGTGAGATAACTTCACTTGTTTACAATGCAAATCAAATTGTTTCAAGAATTTTATAGAGTCAAGTGTAATTTTCTTGATAGTAGTGCAGTGATTTTGCCTTATTCTGACTTGTTTCAAGACACTAATTTCTACAAAATTCCTAAAACAAGTGAAACTGCATTAGCAACAAGTGGAGTTATCTCACCCCATTGGCAGAATTGTTCTCCTGGTTTAAGAAAAATAAGGTTTGGAGGCTGAATATGAGACTAAGTGACTTGTTAAAATGGCCGTTTTTTGCAGTGAACGTTTCCAAAACAACCCTGCAGCTTCATGATCCAACCCAACTGCAAGAGGCATATATATATATATATATATATATATATATATATATAATTCTAGATATATTTCACTAAATTTGACAATCTGACATTTGGAAGCATAACTGAATGAATATGTCAGTACAACAAACCAGCAGCTCATCCCTTGATTAAGACAAAGGAAAATGGACTTTAAGTTTGAAAACGCCCAGTAACAAAATGTCAGGAGGAAATGTCGAAGTGATGGATTGTGGGCCGGTAGGAGATTAACGTTATTCCCCACAATGCAAAGGGTGATTTAAAAGTTGAAGCCAGAAGTGAGCCATGTAAGGAAAATTAATGACGGCGCCAATTAATGCGATTACTCCTTTGTAATAACTGTTGGATAATGTAATAACTTGTAATATACAAGAGCCCTATAAATGAGTCGGAATGAAATAATTAACAATAATTTACACCCCTTATCATGTAACAATTACCGCGTTATTTAATAATGTATTCCATTATCAGGAAAAAAAATGTTGCTATGAAGTTTTAGCACATTTTTGACTCGTTGACAAGTTATTACATTATCTGGTAACGGTATTATCAGTTACTAGATGCCTTCCTTTAAAGCGCTTTGTAAACCTTGGTTTTAGATAAGTGCTATATAAATAATGTTTTTTTTTTAATCATTGTTATTTTTAGAAAGACAGGGAAGAAAAACATAATATAAAACTGGAAGTGGGAATGAGTGATAAATGAAGAGAGACAGGAGTTAAAAATTGTGTAGAACAAGTTTTTCTTTTTTTCAGTTGGCTGGGTAGATAGATGACCCAGTCTTTCCAACACACACACACACACACACACACACACACACACACAGCCTGTGCTACTGTTTGAGGGCACAACTGTCCCTCTGTATGAATGTCACTTTAACCCAATGGCACATCATACACTGTCTCCTCCTTAGATGGAGGGATGGAAGGAATAGAAAGAGACAAATGGGTTGTCTGGTGTGTGAAGGCATACTGATATCACAGTGGGTCAGATATATTTAAAAATTAGGGCTAGACCAATATTTGAATCTAATATTGTCCTTTTCTTAAAAATGGGATGTGGTCCAGTCATTGTATTCCACCTCTGATATGATAGATATGATGCACTTTGATTGATATCTATTGTAGAGTTAATCAATACAACACTGCTTGGCTGGGAAGCCCTTAATCTGAATTGATTCTAATGAGAATTTATTTTAGATTCCATACAATTCTGCATATATATGTTATGTTATGTTATGTTATTCATAGCCTATATACAGTATGTATACAATAATTAAATTCTGGGAGAAACACTCAATACTGGGAATTCTTTCGGAATTTTGGCATGAAAATGGTTTAAAATTTAAAGATATCGAGTATTGACACAAAATATCGGCTATTGGCAGCTTCAGTCCAAACATATTGGTATCAATCCACTTTTATACTGTTTGTCATCATTTTTTTTGTTTTTTTGGTACATCACTCTGTTCAGAGCTGGGCAAAAATACAGTAAAATATATCTAGATACAAAATACAAATACATGACCATTAGGTCATTCATATTTTGTGTCCATAACTAGATACATTTTACTGTTACTGGTGTGAACAAACGTACTGAATTAAAATACATGTAATTACTTGTAATTCAAATACATGTTATTTAAATACTCATCTCTGTCAAAGCTGCACTAGGCACTTTAGTATATCCCCAACTGCAGGCAAGGGGTGGTGTTTGAATTTTTGAAAGTTGAACTTGATTAATCAGAAACGCGGTGACGTCTGACTAAATGGAGTAAATAAACAAAATGTCGTCTTCGTAGTGGCCATGGCACCATGTGTTGCTTAGATCACAATTGTACAAGCTTTTAAACTTATAAACCTATAATCTACTAGTGGTAGGGTTAGGGTTAGGGTTAGGGTAATTCCACTAGCTGCGGTCACACTGATCCGTCCGAAAACAGACAGAATTATTGACGGATAGATTTCTGTCCGTTGGGCTGTTTTGGAACGTCAACATGGTGGAGAGGCAGAAATACAGTAGCCTAGCTTCACTCATAACGATGCTACTTTATAGAAAAAGTTCAATTCACTTGAACACGTTGTTTTATCACTCACATTGGGTTGAAAATAGGAAAGAATGTCTAGTTTCTTCTCTCTCTACATTTTCACAACACAATCTGCCAGCTCCGCGGCTCAGATTAAACTGTCTATGTCTGTCATTTGATTGTGTGTTTGTTTAATGTGGGCCCGGCATCCCGGTTGGGTGGAGTTTTCCGTTTTGAAGCACTGTGACTGGCCCGAAGGTCCAAACACCGCCCAGCCGGAAAACTTTGGTCATAAAACGAACAGAGCCAGTAGTTGACCTGAATTGACCTGAATTTGGCTTGTGATGCCCTCGGCTGCACAGTGGGAAAAAACACAAATAATCATATTTAAAGTGAAAATTTGCCTTTTTAATTCAAGTGGGTTCCCTTTTTTCCACAATCAGACTGTTTTTCTGGAAATAGCAGGAATGAGTAAATAATACCAAATGGCCATTGTTTCCTCCAATGCTTGAACAGTAAGATCAAACTTCTAGACTTTTAATGATAATAATAATAATAATTATAGCCTTGAAATTTGATGTAATTTGGAAGAAATAAAATAAAATACCCCCCCTCAAAAAAACCTGGGAAAAAAAAAAACGATCACCCCCGCCAGCCACATGATAATATCGTATATTGCGATATTTTATTTTGGATATTGCCCAAGCCTAATGACCATACTGACACCAGAATTGAAATTGGGGAAATAGGGGGAATCTACGAGTTTACGAGTTTTGCATTAAGATCATAGTGCAGCTTTAAGTCAGCACATTATGGAGAAAGTGTGTGTATCTCCTCTAATGAACTTACTGAACTTTTGACTAACTTCACTTCACTGCTGTTCCTGTTGTTGAGTTCAAAACTTTTGCTCAGTCTTATAACTTATTTTTGGCCAAATCACTGTCTTTTTTTCATCCCCTGTCCCCCCTTTTTACCCATCTTCCCTCATCTCACTCTCCATGCTGAATTGCTTTCCTTGACACCTTTGGGCTCCTCACCTCTCCCTCCCTTTTTTTCCCTGCCTTGCCTTTTTTCTCCCCCCCTCCCCTCCCATCTCATCTGCATCTTTTTTTTTCCAGGGTGTCTCTTTGTTCTTCGGTCCAAGTCTCGACGCTGTACCGCAGCGCTCGTCTCTTTTTTTTTTTTGATCTCTCCATCTCATCATGACTCGCCTTTAATCTCTCCGCCCTCCGTCCTGCCGACTCTCCTTCCGCCCATCCCTCGCCCCCGCGTCCTCTTTCATTTTGTTTTCCCATCTCCCGTACTGCTTTTTTCATTCGTTCTCCTACTGTCTTTTTCCTTAACATTCTTGAATTCTCTCCATCTCTGTTCCCCCTCTCTCTCCTCCTCATCCTCTTCCTCCTCTGCATCGTGTCTCTCTCCTCTTTGTTTTGCTGCCTCCTGCTGAGCGTTAGATCATAAAGAGGTACCGGTGTCATTACCGGTTCTCACTGGCCTATTTTCCCCCAGTTTGCCCTCCCGTTGCTGCAGAATTCATCATCCAAATGCCATTCATCCTGACTGACACCTCTGTAATCATGCATTTTTAACTGCAACCCTGAGCTAGAGGACGCCCCAGAGGAATGCCTGTAACAAAGACTGACAGAAGTTAAAGGCCCACAACCGCAATGTAGTGGGAAAGTGTCTTGCCCAAAAAAACGCAAATGTATTTTTTTCAGGGTTTTATTTCCTCGGTTTGAAGAGAGTTTGTCATTCAAAGCGCTCAGTGAGTTCACGACACATGGACACACTTGTCATTCTGCAAATTACATACTGTATATGTCTATTGATTGTAACCACCGGAGCCGAAATGAACCTGTGCTTTTGTGTTGCAGTGATATCTGAAAGGGATATTGTTATTATCAGTAGCAAGTCCTACTTGTCACAAATGAGTAAAGAACCATAACCGATATACTCCCCCCAAAAAAATCCTGGGTTCTGTCTCTACTGCGACAAAAGCAGACAAATAAGCATAGTTAATCTGCAATATAGTGGAAAGTATGGTGCCAAGATTGCCCTGCTCATGGATTTGTTTGGGGATTATTTCCTTGGTTTGAAGACAGCTTATCACTTGCTTATTCACTCGAGTTCAGAACATAAGGACTTAGTCAAACACTTTTTTAAATGAGCTTTTTGATGAACAATGGAGCCGAAATGGACTTATATTTGGTGTTGCAATGGTATCTGAAAGATTATCAGCAGCAAGTCCTACCCCTCACTAACGTGTAAAGAACCATAATTGACACAGTATAGGCTACTCCCCCCCCAAAAGTCCTGGATTGTGGCGGTATATCTGTAATAATAACAATATGTCATAATAGTAATATCTGTAGCCTGCGATAGGGTAGGCGGGAAAAGTTCTAGAGGCAGGAAATGCATGCTGACACAAGCATCAGAAGGACTTTGACAAATCAATACTAATGAAATTACAACCAAACATGGCAACCTACAGCAAGTAATATTAATAAAATTGAAGACAAGCAAATTCTCAGCTCAGGATTTGGGATGAAAAATGCTTCTTTTTTTTTAAGGAGACTGGGTGATCCACCCTCCTCACTTACTTCATTTGTTTTTTTAGCTATAATACACAATGGAGACAGAAAACAGGAAGAGCCATCAGCACCCAGACATTTCTCATTATGGTGTTTCACCAAGTCAACTGGAATGTCATCTTCAATTATGCTGCTATTGTGAGCCTTGTAAGGTTAAATATCCCTTTTGTTCATGTTCAGTTTCTTTTGGCTAATTGAGGACCAAGGTTCAAATCTCATTCAGTCTCCAGTAATACCTACACACTATCCTCCATGAGCCATTGACCTATGCACCATGAAGGATTAAGCCAGACATTAGGGCACAGCATAGAGTTTAAGCAAACTGTAAGGGATCAAGTTTATCTTTGGTCATAGTAAGGATCTCGTTTCTAACAATCCTCTCAAAAGCCTTCATAGTCAGAGAAGTAAGGGCCACAGGACGATAATCACTGGGAGTCTTCACCTTGGCCACTGGCACTACAATAGAGTCTTTCCATATTTTCGGAACCTCTCTCTGAAGAAGTGAACGATGGAATATAAAAGAAAGTTCATGAGAGTGTGCATGAGAGATTTCAGCACTTTCTCCTCATCGATGATAATATTGCTCTCAGGGGCTCTGGTATCATCCCTGAAAGCTAAGATGTTCATTTTTAAAATCATGCTCATCAAAACGTAAGTAAAAATCGTTCAGTTCATCGGCCTAATGACTCAGTGATTACTAATGACTCAGTGATTACTAATGACTCAGTGATTACTTGGCCAGGTGCTAAGATTTATGACTCACTCTCTGGCTCATACTCATACACATACTCATATACTCATACACATACTAAAACTAAAGCCTTCCGTTGGAGGCTCAAGGCACTTCCAACTTTAACTGTAACTACAACCTGTTGTTTTAGTGCAGGTTAGGCTATGCGTAGGTATAGTATGAATCAAATATAGGTAGGTATAGAATGAATCAAGGGTGCATAACTTTTCGTAAGATATCATTCAAATCTTGTAGCCACCCCAAATTCATGCTCTTTTTCCCAGTGAGGGCATCACTAGCCAAATTCAGGTCAGGCAGTTAGTCAGTCAGTCAGTCAGGTAACGCTCAGTGAGATGATGCACTTCGTCAAATGGCCTCTAGAGGGCGTCTTTGACTGTAAGATGCAGTGTTTCCCATACAGAGGCACAAAATCAAAAGTTGGTCAATGTATATAAATGGATCTAAATCGATCTCTAATGCTCCTGAAGTGTGCATCATGTCATGTCTATTTGGAGATGTACAGACAGCAGACCAGCAGCACTGAGCTCAGTCCACAGAGTCTACCGGTGTGAAAACAAAAGAGAAACTTAACATTCCACAGTCAGTAATGGGGATTTGCAGACAGTAACTTGTCTTCACTGCCCTACAGACATTAACGGTAGGTGTCTTTAACGTTACCTTATGGTATTTCAGTAACGTTAGTGGAATTAGGTAATTTAACCGTGTCGCAGTGCTTCAGTGCAGAGAATTGAACACGTGTCTTGGGTCTGTACAGGATCTGTGCTTTTTTATCCTGTGTATAAATAAAAAGATGAAATACAGTATATTGTTTTATTTTAGCTTTACAAGTAGACAAGATGGTTTTAGTTCAGTTTTGGTTTTTTCACAAAGTCTACTCTTTTGTTTTTATTTCAGTTTATAACAATGATTTTTAACACAGGTGTTCATCTTAGTTTTAGTATACTATAATTACCTTGCTTCTGATAACTTACTGGTTTCTTCATATTCACTGCTGGCTTTATTATTACAGAAATAAATACAGAAAAGTATTATGCTTTTCTTCAAAATTACGAATAGGTTCGCTACAGATATTGTAGATATGAAAGATCTTGAATGAGGAACATCATTTCTGTGTTTTGGGGAAACCGAGAAGCACTTAATACCAAAGATAAATCTGAGTTTTAGCATTAAATCCCCAGCTAGAATTAACTCAGACTCAACAACACTTTGAAGCTTAGAGCTTAACCGCATAAAAACAAAGTGGTGTTTGTGTGTGTTCATGTGAGCACTTATATTTCTTGTGTGTGTGTGTGTGTGTGTGTGTGTGTGTGTGTGTGTGTGTGTGTGTGTGTGTGTGGTCTCCTGCAGCTACCTGATGCATGGCTGCAGTGTGTTTACATTAGTGGTTCTGTCATCACTTAACTTTTGGCCTCCACCTCCAGGGGTCAACACCCTGCCGGGCCAGCAGACACACACACACACACACACACACACACACACACACACACACACACGCACAGGGGAGAGGAGAACAGAGGAGACAGAAAAGGGAAAGGGATTGTGAGGAGTGAGATAAGATTTTGCAAATCCTGTATATTTGCACTAATTCCACATTTTTGTATATATTTTTTTTGTATATTAATTTTTTTGTCACAGTATGTTGTACTGCTGTAATTTTGCACCACCTGCATACATGCTCATCCATATATTTCCTACTTTTCATTCATTTATACATGAAAATATCAAGATATATACTTAATATGTTCTAGTGTTGAAATTGACTGTTGCATTATGTTTAATACTCTCCATTTGATCTATTCTTAATTATTCTTATTTATATTCTATTTTGCTTTGCTGTGTTTCTTTGTATGTATTAAAATTGACCCAGTGTCAGTTCTGGGAGAAGCTGAGATGCTTAGAGTCTGCAAACACTTTTTTCACTAGAACAAACAAAATCTACCACAGAATATTTTCTCCATATTCTTTAAAGGGGCAATAAATAATATATGACTATTATCACCCTCTATTGGCGACCAGTAGGAATTGTAACATCAGTGACGGGCCGCTTGATGGCACCTTTAAAATGGTACTTGGAAAATCTAGGGATGAGCTACTTCAGGATAAGCCTTCTAAAAGAAAACAACATTCAGTAATATTTTCTACAACATATGCCCGCAATTCCCATAAGCACTATCATAAAAAAACACATTTAGGCCGGAAAGTGGATTTGAAAGCCAGACATCTCAGCAGCTGGCCAAGCAATCGTTGGGTTATTGGTATTATCCAGTGTGTGTGTGTGTGTGTGTGTGTAGTAACAACAACCCTTGCAATCTCCCTATAGTCCTTCTGTGATATGAGACGGGAAAAATGTTATTTGATGCTCTGTTCAAGTAATAATATCTAATATTTTCATATAAATAAGTCTTTTTGGTAACGCTTTTATTTTACAACCTGCTAATTACAGTGTAACTAGTTTGTAATTATGGGATACTAATAAATTAACAATGCTGTAGTTACAGGGTTACAGAACAAGAAGTCCTTCAATTAAGGGCAACAATTTTTTAATCATTATGGTGTAACTATTTTACAGCATACTTAAAAAATAATTACAGGGTACAGTAATGTAATTATGGGGGACAAAACAAATGTTATTGGTGCTTGTTCACAGTAATTACACGGTTGCCCCACAGTAAATACAGTTTAACAGAAAATCACATATATCCATCTGAATACTTTGGTAATGGATGTTAGGAGAGGAGATCCTAGACCAGCTGTTTGGTGATCCTCTGGCACACAGGAAGTGATGCGATTTACGTTTACGGTTTGCTTGGAATAAACAGAAGAAGAACTGGGTAGTTAGCATGAGCAGCGATAGCCACAAAGAGAAGCGCGCCACCTATGGAAACCCAAGCTTCAGCAACAGAAAATCCAAGGAAAAAGACATGACAGTACCAGCCACAGTTTGATTGACAAGTGATAGCACCAACGATGACAACAAAATCCAAAACCAAAAGCGAAGGGAACGGATTACCACTTTAAATCATCTCACGATACCCTAAAGCACTGGTTCCCAACTTGGGGGTCCCGACCCCCACTAGGGGTCGCCAAAGCTTCACGGGTGGGGTCGCAAGGCCTTCTTGGTTTTAAGGGGTGTAAGAAAACTTAAAAAAATATATATATACAGTATATCTCAGCATTTCATTGATTTCTGTGAAGAAAAGAACTAAATGTAGTTGTTATTTTTAAAGTTTAGATGTTTTTTTAAGATATAAACGAGGATAAAGGCGCATTGAAAACATGAACACAAGCTATATTCACTCTCTGCTAAACAGCCTCGTCCTGCATTAGAAAAGTTCACAGTTAAAACAACCAAAGAGCTCATAGAACAACAGCCGAGCGTCAGGGAGAAGAAAACACTGAATTTGTCCTGAATTTGTCCGAAATAAGCATAATAAGTATGTATCATATAGTTAAAAATAAATAATACAGAGAACTGTATAAAACGTTCCTAAAAATATCATGCAATATTCACATAATCTGCTCAATATTCATCCAAATTGCTCGTTTTACACAAACTTCCTGCAGTTATTGTGTTCAATATTTGGGTTAATTGTACAGTTATCATTTGTTCTGTGCTGTTATTGTTATGCATTGTGAGTTGTGAGTTTATTTATTTAAGAAGGGACAATGCACATTAATTAACATGAGCACCTAAGTCCATCATGTAAAAGTGCCAGATTTAGCCGTACAGGCTAGTTTTCATCTGCAGTCCCTGGCAGGTTGATGGAATATCAAAAAACATTAAGAGAAAACATACAGGAACACATAGGCACATAAACACATAAGCACATAAGCACAGAACAAATAGTAAACAATGACATAACCACTATTCCAGATTATGACAGCATGTTTGATTGTCCAGTAACCATTGTTTTATAGATTTGGAGAAAGAGTTGAGAGATGTGATGTTCCTTAGTCCTGTGGGTATAGTGTTCCAGGCATGTGCTGCTCGATAGGAAAAGGCTGACTGCCCAAAGGTACTTTTTCTATGTGGTATTCTATGTGAATATCATATGAAATATCCATAAAGTATGTCACTTCATCAGGGGTCGTCTGTTTACTCAGTGATAGAATAGGGGTCCCTTAAGGAAAAAGGTTGGGAAGCACTGCAGGGCACTGAACCCCCAGCTTCACAACCAAATCATTTCCAGAGAGGACATGAGAGGAGATGAGACTGACTGCAGTGTGAGGATTGCAGTGACATTTTGATTCACTTGTTTTTCCAGCCTTCCATGTGGCCGTGCAGAGAAACTATAGTCGGTAGTCAGTCTGGTGAGTTGTTTTTATATGGCTGGGTGTTTCTGGTTGCAAAAAGTTGTGGTGGGAACTCATTGATTACAGAGTGGATAGACATGCATGAGCTATATCTGGGATTGCCATCACACACACACACACACACACACACACACACACAGAGAGAGAGGATGATAATTTACTGACAACTTTAAAGCATCAAATAAAATCAATGTGACTTGGCAACAGCATCTCAGGCAATGACTCAGTTAGTCCTAGGGTTAGGAAGAACCAAGACTGTTTGTATGTGTGTGTGTGTGTGTGAGAGAGAGAGAGAGAGAGAGAGAGAGAGAGAGAGAGATCTGACATTTAATGTTCTTTAATGAGAGATCTCACAAAAAAATGAAAAAGTAGGCTGACTAAAATTGCCTTAAAACCTGATCAACTCATCTGCTCACCCAACACACAAAACATACACTGAAAACACACACATTGCTATGTGTGGCACTGAGTTGGGTTGAAATGCAATATTTTCTGAAATTCTCCTGCTTCCCATTAAGATGGCTGAAATCTGACAAAAGATTTGTTTTTTTTCCACCCTCAAATACCCCAGTAACAATGTCAATTCCATGTTTACAACGTCAACTATGGGAGAAACAACAACAAAACAACAAAACCCACAGAGCAGGGCTTTTATTGTGAAGTGCTGAAGTGCAGACTGTTTGCTGTTTACTGGCAAACTGCTCATTATTAGAAAGATGCAATACAATCTGAACCAACAGGCTGATGTTATAAGAGGATATAATCAAATAAATTACAAAAAAAGAAAAACAACAAGAAAAACAACAAAACCCACAGAGCAGGGCTTTTATTGTGAAGTGCTCATAGGAAGTGCCAAGTACAAGTACAGTTGTTATAAAGCGCTATATTTTATGGAGTTTACTGAGATGCCACTGAAATAACTTGTTATATAGGTTATGAGCCAAATTTATTTATTTATCTAGCAGGTGACATACAAGCAATTTTTTTTTTCATTTGGCCTCGAAATTGATCTACAACAATACTAACCATTTATTTATTTTTTATTAATATTAGCACCAAAGAGCTCAAGCAAAGAGATGCATCAAAGCGGAATGCCTTATTTGGGCAGAAATTGTACACCAGACTGTGTGTTCCATGGTCCAGGAGAGAAAGTTGCAGGCGTCCAATACTGCAAGAGGCTTTACCAGTCTATGGAACACCTGGTGTGTTGTAATTGTTGTAATGGCGTAATCCATGAAGTGAGCAAGTAAACTTGTTCAACTAGTAAACTTGCTACCTGCCTCTTCACTTGTCACTGTGGGACAACCTTCAGCGGGAGAAAAATCTGGCAAAGCGAGACTGGTAACCAGCGATATTTCTGTAGGTACGTTTATTTTAGCCATTAGCCTTTATGTGCAATTTGTCCTTAAGGGCTTCCTCGCCTAGTAGTTTTGCTGTGTTCCTGTCACCCTCTAGTGGTCAGAAAATCGCTTAGTGTAGCTTTTAATAGGATAAAACTTGGTAATCTTGGAAAATCTTTTGTCAAGATTTTAGAAACCTTTTCAAGTCATCAAAGTACAAGTCAAAGTCAAGACCCAAGTCTCAAGTCTTCTCTTCATGCATCAAGTCAAGTCACAAGCAATTAAAGTTGTGACTTGAGTCCAAGTCATGTGAGTCCCCACCTTGAACCATCATTCCTGACCTAGCCTCAGATCCACGTTTCCCCTCCCTAATTGTTGGGATGTTATATGGTGTTAAATGGCCCGATTGTCTTATAGTGCAATACAGTCACTGACAAGCCAAGATCTGACTCTGGCACTGCTGCCAGGTGTTCTGGTAAGGGGGACATGTGGCAACTTTAACTGTATTGAAGTCTGTTGACTGCTTTGAATACAATTATCTCCTCGTTTTAGC
Source organism: Centroberyx affinis (assembly GCF_046629955.1). Lineage (NCBI taxonomy): Eukaryota > Metazoa > Chordata > Actinopteri > Beryciformes > Berycidae > Centroberyx > Centroberyx affinis. The sequence continues at coordinate 4,995 of NW_027282589.1, read as the reverse complement.
AGCACAGTCTGGCCCAGCACAAACACAGCTTAAGCAACACAGTCTCTCTCTCTCTCTCTCTCTCTCTCTCTCTCTCTCTCTCTCTCTCGCCATTGACTTTGGAAAGCGCCTATTGTTTTGTTTGGCTAAATTGACTCCATGGGTGTGGGTGTGCACACATGTCTGCCATTGGAGCAGCCTGCACTAAGTGATTGGATTTCAGTGGTGTGTCTGTGTGTGTGTGTGTGTGTGTGTTTGTAGTGTGTGTGTGTATGTGGGAGGGTGGGGGCTTGTGTGGACATGTGAGCGAGACAAAGAGCGATCAAGGGGGGGGTGGGAAGATGAGTAATACGTGTGTGTGTGTGTGTGTGTGTTGCAGCCATCCGGTCGCGTGCCTGATCCGGCCCTTACTACAAGCTTAGCCTTGCTTTCCTGCCAGGCATCTCTCCTTCCATCTCGCTCTATCTATCCCTCCCTCCATCTCTCTCTATCCGCCCCCCATCGATCCCTCCCTCTCTCTCTCTCTCCACCTCCTCTCCCTCCTTCTCCGGGGGGGCACTCCCTGCACACCTGTGTTTTGCTCAAGAAGCCCCCCTGTGACTAATGCTGAGCAACCATAAGACATATAATCAGAGCAACACACACACACACATAGACCATGCATCTGTGTGTACTATATGCTCCAGGCACCATCATGCATATGTTCTGGGAATGTCCTACAATCATCAGTCTATGGAGCCATGTTGGCTGTTGAACTGTGGTTCTCAACGTGGGGTCCGGGGACCACCAGGGGTCCTTGAGGGGGTTCCACGGGGTCCGCAGCAAACTTTATTGAATTGTTAAACTTCAGCATTATTTCATTTACAAGAAGTTCACAGAATTAGAGAATGTAGAAGGATTACTATTTTGATCAGAACTTCTCTGTTATCTCTCTACCTACAATACAGATAGTGTTGAAATTCTGGACAAAATCATATCTAACAATAAAAGTATTCTCAGATTTGGCTCTGAGAGACAAAATCTCATCAAATGGGGGGGGGGGGTCCGTGGCCCTAGTGTGGACTAAATTAGGAGATATTGAGAAAGGAGAATCACCGATGTACAGTATGGTAAATATGAATGAGTGTAACGTGCTTCCCCAATATAAATGTTAATGTGAAAAACCTGGACCATGCTTCAGTGAGCTGGGCGACTTGTGTTTCAGGGCCTGAGGTTGTTTTCCGAGTCTCTGTGCCTTGGGAGTGCAGTGCTGCTGATATTTCAGGGCACCCTCGGGATGCGTGCCATGCAAACTCAATAAAAGTCTATAAATTGACTATGGTGAAAATGTGGGAAAGAAGACTTTTTTCTTCTTTTTTCCCCTCTCCACCCCTTTCCTTTCGGCTCTCCCGCCTTCAAACCCGGACCGAGGGAGGCGTGTGCGGTTTTCAGAGGAGGCAGGAGGAAAGGAAAGGGGAGAGCCAGATGGAGATGGAGAGAGAAATGGGGAAAGAGGAGGAGAGGTGAGAGATCAGTGGAGGTGGGGAGAAAAGAGAAGGGGAGAATAGTGAAGTGGCGGCGAAAGAGCGGTGGAAATGGTAACGGATGAAGGGCTCCGTCCGAGTTGGACACGATAACGCAAAGAAAATATGAATGAGTGGGTGATGTAGCATGGCAGAGAAAAAAGGGAGGGAAGCAGTCAGTGAAGGAGAGGAGATGGAGGTAGACGGCAGTAGAGGAAAAAAGGAGGAAAAAAGGGGGGCATGATTGTTTCAGGAGCACTGGCGGTTTCAAATTTCTCTTCTTCTTTCGATTCCCTGCTTTCATGCACACTGACTCTCTCTCTCTCTCCCGCTCTCTCTCTCTCTCTCTCTCTTTCTCTCCAGTCCACCCTTCTCCAACCAAGCCCTGGCATGCTGTAGGCGGCTACTGCCCGACAGGAAGACTTGAGTGAAGAAAGCAACAAAAGGAGAGGAGGGAAACGACAGGGGGGAAAAAAGAGAGGGGGACTGTGAAAGAAGGTAAGCACTGCTGCACATGTTCTTTATTTAATAGGGCGAAGGAAGCGAGTGAGGGGAAAAAGAGAGAGGGGAGAGAGAAGGCAAAGAGGGGTTTCCCCATTTCTGCTCTCTCTCTCTCTCTCTCTCTCTCTCTCTTTGTGGTTAGTTTCTGTTGTGTCTCTGGTTGGATGAGATGCAGTTGTGTGTGTGTGTGTGTGTGTGTGTGTGTGTGTGCTACCACTGACGCCAGATCTGCTGCTGATGTGAAGAGCTAAATACAACCATGCCTGTGGGGTGTGACTAGAGAAAAGTGTGTGTGTGTGTGTGTGTGTGTGTGTTTGTCCTGTCCCCACTCATCTCTGTAAGGTCGATCAATAAAGGGACTGATAGCCTATATTCAGATGTGTGTGTGTGTGTGTGTGAGTGTTTTCTCCTGGCTTGATTTTGTGCATTTCAACTACTGTAAGACGTGGGCACCTAATCAGTTTACATTACTCACTGTCTGATCATATGTAACCTGATGTAATTATTATAATCCAATAATAAAGCAAAAGTTGAATAGTGAATGTTACAGCTGCTGTAATCAAAAACTCAGATAAAATCAAATTGACTGTAATTATAAAACTATAAAATTTTTCACGAAGGTTAATGTTAACACCAGTTGGTTTACATGATGGCAGGTTGCAGGTTGCCATTGTTGGTATTTAGTATTCACATTATTGACAGTTCAAGCTACTTTACATTGATGGACAAATTAAACTAAAGTGCATATATGAATTAGACATCTGCCCCTTTCATCGCATTTTATTAAAGATGTGACTCCGATTAAAATTCAGAACAAGCATTTCCAATATCCATATTTCCATATTTATTTTTCTTGAAAGCCGGTGCTTTCCAGGTAGCGTGGTCCCCCCAGGAAGTCAGGGGAACAAGAGAAGGGCAAGGAGAGAGAGAGGGAGGAAAGAGAGAAAGCATGATGCTGAGGTGGAACGGTCAGCGCAGTGATTTCTTCTGCAAAAGCTGTTTTGTTGAGTAGAGTATTGAGTATTGCATCCTTTTCACATATTTACCCTTCTTTAAACTCAAGATGGGTTAAGATTGAAATATTTAGAGGTTTTGTAGAAAAATATAGCAACAAAGTCCTAAATATTCCAGGTGGATGAAAGCAACTGTCCTTGGATATAAATGTTTAATCCACAGTGTAATAAAACCATGGTCCTCATACCTTCTTTGACATGCTTGCATACAGTTGGCCTGTGAGTGACACAGTAATGCTCAGCATGCATTTAAGTGTCCATGCACTTGCAATATTCAGTGTGATAAAACTAGCCATTACATCTGTACACAGGTATTTATAGGCCCTTTTCACAAACATGGCTGCCGTACTTCCGCAGGGTGTAGATTGGTTACGGTGACCAGACGTCCCGGTTTGTCTGGGATTGTCCCGGTTTCAAGATGGGTGTCCCGAGTCCCGACAAATATCTGTAAAACACTAAAATGTCCCGGTTTTCAACATTCACTACCAAATTGTCCCGGTTTTCACCACAATTAAAATAATAATAATAGTATTATACTTGTTTTCAGCGCTTACATAGATGTTTATCATGTGCTGTCCCGCTCATTATTACCTAACCCAATCCAAAAACATAAACAATGCACCACATAAACGTGTCCATATGTTTTGGTGGATTTTTGGAGACAAAACATCATTTTTGGTTTGCTGAGGCGCTGTCCATGGTGTCCATGGTTTGAAAATGTGGTCACCCTAAGATCGGTTCTCACCATTGCCAGCAATGTTAAAAAGCAAACTTTCTGTCGCCCATAACTCTGTCTGTGATCAATTATTTTGTGTTTCAACATAGTGTATAACACAATACGGGTGTTGTCACTGACATATCCTTCTGTGTCTGTTGTCAGACAACTGTGCAACTATAAAAAAAGAAGTGATTTGATCGAGGGTCACAAAATGCTAACAGTACAGAAATTACTGTAAGCCTTGGTTAGCCGGTTAGCATTTTGTGACCCTCGATCGCAGTGACTATCGCAGTCGTCTGACAACAGAAACAGAAAGATATGTCAAAAACAACACCTGTTCTGTGTTATACACTATGTTGAAACAAAATAAGTGATCACAGACAGAGTTATGGGCGACAGAAGTTGGCTTTTTAACATTGCTGGCAACGGTGAGAACCGAGCTACACCCTGCAGAAGTACGGCAGCCATGTTTGTGAAAAAGGTCTATTTGGTTTGCCAATGCCCGTGGATGAGGAAGGGAGGTAAATCCTCTTATATCTTTACTGTGAAGTTCAGAGACCAGAGAGTAAAACGGAAAGGTGTTCGAAAACCTCTGAACAAAGTGGGCGGAGTCGAACAAGGTGAATGGGGCAGACATTTCTATTGGATTCCTGAAGGATATGTAGATTAGTGAGGGACATTGGTTGGTATTCCATTTTCCAGGTAAATGCATCTCTATCCCGTTTGTCTCATTTAGCCCCATGGTCACGCCGGGACAGGCATACTTAAGCCTGTTAAGCATAGCCTGTCCTTATCCAGGTGGCTACAAGCTGCTGATAGTAACACCACTAGTGGAGGTAAAGTACACAAAGTACACATCTGAAGGTTAATGTGAGTTGAAGGCCTTGACATGTTGTATTTCAAAATGCCATACAGTACATCTGTTTTAACATACAATTGCCATTACTTGACATGTATCATTCAGCATCTCTAAATTATAAAGGATCCATTGTGTTAAAGTGTTTTAACTGAAGTTACTTACTATGTTTCAAAGAGTACCAAAAAGCATCTCCGCCTTTTAGTGTGTTGTCCAGCATCCCTATGGAAATGTTTTGTTAGATTTTAGTTTAGTTTATTTAGCATTGAACTGTAGCTGCACATGAAGAGATAATAGTGGTAGCAGTAAAACCTCTCTAGGAACAGAATAGTTGGTAACAGTCACTGAGTTAAGGGTTAGTTAATGCTTAATGAGCATTAACTAACCTTTAATTAACAGTTAACTAATGTGTCTGGTAATCATTTA
>NW_027282588.1:0-34649 GCF_046629955.1 Centroberyx affinis | reverse complement strand
AGCAGCAGGCTCTTGCTCTTTCTATTAGGCTGGCTGAAGAAGGATGACACACACACAGACACACACACACACACACACACACACACACACTCTCCATCTACTAATCTCTCCCCCTAGGGTTAAATGGGGGTTAAACATCAAGTGTCTGATGTGATGTGTATCTGTCTAAGATTCATTATGGGACACAAGCACATTCATTTCAAATGTCACGCAATAGCTCTGTGCTTCGGTGAAGGGCTTTTACATCAAGTGATGATATGGAGATGAAATGACGTGCGGTGCTGGTGATCTGGTGTCAATTAGTAGTTGAAATCTTCTCAAATTCTCTGATTGTTTGCTGGAGTCTGTGTTGGCCTTGCTGCGGACAGCTCTCATCATCTTTTGGACCATTTCACTGGTCCTTGTGTGTCAGGCATGAGCAAGAAAACAGCTTTACTGAAGGGATTTCCAATAGCATTTAGCCCTGTTTGGGTGTGCTCCAGACACGCTGCAGATTTTGTTTTTATTTCACAGTTCTATTAATCTTTGAATTGATAGCAAGAGATGTATTAATCTTTGAGTAAATATTAATCCTCAAGGCAGATGTGGCACAGACTGAATTTGGATTTAGTCGATTTGCAGTTAATATAGTACAGCAGGGTGCAGTGCGAGTTTTATATTCTCTATAAAAACATATAATGCCAGGAATCATTTTTCTATTTTTTTCTTCTGGCTATAGATTCTTTGGAACAAAACTCGTATATTTCATTTCACGGAGTCCAGACTTCCCAGCTATTCCTACTGAGTCTGCCAGGAAATTTCCCCCGGTCTGTCAGGGCCTTTGTTGATTATCCGTCCGTGGATTGTCATCGATACCGCAGCGCCGTCTTCTGCCTCGGAGACTATCGGGTTTCCTCCACACAGGCTCGTTGGGTGGGTTCAGACCAAGGCTTAAACCCTGCCATCGTGTGAACACCAACATAACGCAGGCCAAAGCAACGCAAAGGATGATGAAAGAGAGAGAGCAGGAAGAAGAGAGGAAGAGATGGGCTTATCAGTGATGGATTGAGTGTAGAGAGGAAAAAATGAGAACCTTTTACCACTCTTCTTCAAGGAGCTAGTTTAGGATTAGGTCTTGGGTTTAGAGTTAAAGTTAGAAAATCCACCCTTGGATACTCTGACACTGTTAGATATGATCCATCTGTGATGTTCAGTCCGTTCCAGGAGTTATTTTGTGATGAAGTGCTGTAATTTACTTTTTGTTGTACCCACATTCCCCAGCCTGCCTCTTCTATTTCTACTTCAGTTAGTGATTTCCTACATTTCCCAGAATGCCTTTCTACCATCCCCAGAGCAGGGGTGTGAACTTGTTGCTTTGGAACATTGTTAATGATCGCGGCTGCTCCCCTTACTCTGTCATGTGGCTGCATTGCATTCTGGTCTATTGAGGCTACTGTCAGTGGAGAAATTGGTCTCTCTTCCTCTTCTACGGCTGGACTGTTCCTTTAAGGTTAGGGTTCATTTAGTTTAGGGTTAGGTTAAGGTTAAGATTAGGGGGTTAAGAACTGAATGTGGAAGGCTCTCGCAAGTATAGTAGTGCAAATGTGTGTGTGTGTGTGTGTGTGTGCTCGCATGTTTGTTTGCACCTGCTTTCCCATACATAATATACTACCACTCCCTCCACACTGATATCCCAGCAGCACTAGCAGCAGCAGCAGTAATATCAGCATGACAGCTATGGGACAGTCCGGGACAGTGAGGGATGGGGTTTTATTAAAGGCCAGACTGCTTTGGACAAAGACGACTGATCATTACACCCTCCAACAGTGGGAACAATAGAGGGAACAAGCTGCCTCGAGCCTGCCAAAACCCTCTGCTGCACCGACAGCAACATACACCCTTTCTCTCTCCGCGCTGTCCTAATGAACACGTTGCGGCTGCCCTGATTCCTACCAGTTCCAGCGCTCGCTCGGGGCTCCTGACACACTGCCAGCCTATGTGCCGGGACAACTGAGACGAACCGCTCGGATACCAGCCGCTTTATTCCACCGAGTGATGCGGCGGCGTGGTTTGAAGCGGAAAAGATCAAGCTATCAAAACCGATCCAACCATCACTCAGCAGCAGATAGTTTACACTTTTGAATTTTCTATTGGACTAATCAAGAGAAAACAGGAGAAAACATTAACTTAAGGATATGGAAATTTCTATGAAGTTTGAACCCACTGCCAAGAGGTTTTCGGGGCTCTGAAATGAATCAGAGTCTTAAGAGCGGGATGCTTCATTCAAAGCAAGCGCGATAAGGCAATCAATGTTGTGATTAGTATAACCGTTATTTATCCAGGGGAAGTTGACTGAGCTCCACGCTCTTTTCCAGCAACAACCTGCTTCACATTCATACAGTTATACAAATTGACACCTGGAGCTGCAGCGCAACCACAGTCTACTTCTACTGTCAGCAGCTCCACTGGAGCAGCAGGGGGTAAAGTGCCTTGCTCAAGGGCACTTCAATGGTAGTTACTCGTTCACTTTCCCGTTCACTTGAAAAGTTGAGAGAATAAATCATTTTTAAGTGCTTCAGAGACAATAGAGACGCTATAGCCGTGGTTAAAGTATTCTGAACCTGGGAGGACAAAGAGAAAAGATGTCTTCTATTGATCCAGTCGTCGCTCTCAGGCAGATAGGAATAGGCAGGTACCTAGAGAGGCCCAGAGAACCAAGAGCTACAATTATACATCCAACAGGATTTTAGGTGTAGAGGAGAAGCTGAGATGGATAGAGCACAGTTAAAGGTCCCTGAAATCCAGATATTTCACTCTTATTGCGTATATGCAGCGAAAAGGCAAATAGAAGCCTTTGATATACTGTATCTAGGCTCTACAAGAGGGAGAAAATGTGTGTCAAGTCGAATTATGAGTACAGTATATTAGAAAGAACAAGTACAAAGTATGGCTAAAAGAACTGATGAATCAAATGCTGCAGAAAAAAGGTGTGTTTTTAATTTGTGTTTGTGTGTGTGTGTGTGGTGGGGGGGAGGGGGGGTAGTTGTGGTAGTGCTATGTTGTCAGGATCTCTCTGGGCAGTGACGGCTGCTGGGGGTAAACATAACTGCAAGGCCATCTCCCTGTTTCCGTTCTCTGCACTTGTGACTGTGTGTGCATCCGTGTGTATTTGTGTACACGCTCGCTCAAGTTCTTGTGTGAGCACCTTGAGTGTGTTTGGATTGCGTGTGTGTGTGTGTGTGTGTGTGTGTGTGTGTGTGTGTGTGTGCTCGGGCAAGTGCATTGTGTGACAGTAATGGTAGCTCAGAGCGCTGCTGTCTGTGCGTCTTCTGCTCCGGTGGTTTCTCTGATAGATGGAGGTGGACTGACTTCTGTCCCCCAGAGCCACATCTCACACCACACTACATCTCCCAGAATTCAGCTGTCTCCAAGCCTGCCTGTTGATTACAGAGCCTGGTCGCTCTGTACTAGAAAAACTGTATAACTATATAAAACGTGTGCTTGAGCTGCATAAAGCTGCGTAAGCATGTGAATAAAAAACGTGCGTAAGCAATACGTTGATATATAGAGTTCAGCCATACCAATCCCTTTTCTTAGCTGTGGTGTTGGAGTGAGCGACACAAATCCTTTATGAAGTCTATAACATCCCTCCAGTCTGCATATTGACAACAGTAGATCATGCCTTCAACATATAGGCATATATATTTTTATATACATATATATATATATATATATATATATATATATTATTTTGGCTCTGTGTTGATGGAAATTGAAGTCAGAATGAAGTTCTCAAGTCCTGACTTGGAACCTGCTTCTCCTCACCGTATTAAACACTAATGGATCTTGGTTTGATGACATTACCTTTTCCATAGTGACAAGTGTTCAAAATGTCTACATCTGCTTAAAGAGTTTAGAGGAAATGTTGAAATGCCGGATGCCCTTTGCATTGTAAGGACCAAATATCAAACCAAGAGGGAAAGTGGAAACTCGATTCTATATCAGCTTATTCATCCTATGCGTTATACCTAGCACCAAGTCTTAGGGCAGTAGATTATATATTCCTATGCCTGTTTGCAGTTGCTTGGTCCTTCGTGCAGTACACAATGTCTTGGTCGTGTTGTTGAGCTGTCAACCCTCATCTCTCATGTTCCCAACCGCATGGGCAAAACCAGGAAGTCTCATGCATTGCCGATGGGTGGAATTTCTCTTGTTCAGCCCAAACACATTACTTTGATTGAGAATAAGGCAATATTGTCCCATGAAAGTGCAACATAGTGGATCTTTAAAGGGACAATTCACGATTTGTGCTCGATTTGTGCTCGTGTGCACCCTCTCGCAGCTGTGCAAGAGGAATTATAAAAATATATGACCGAGAATGTAAACAGTTTGTTTTTCGCAAATGCTAACCTTGCTGGCTAGCATGCTGATGCTAACTAGCATGGCTATGACATCAAAAGTTCACTTACTGGTGTAGCAAGACTTTAGGTCTTCGTCACTGCAAAAATCCTTTTGAATTTTTAGTGCTCTCTCTGTGACGAATACTGAGCCAATATTGATTTGATGCCAGGAACAGTCATGCACAGGTTTCTTTTCCATGTGCCGTTTCCTGTAGGCGGAGAATCAGTAGATGTAGAGTGTGACAGTGCCAGGTTACACATCATTACCGCTAATGATATCTTTTTAGATGTCAATTCTCCAGCTGTCCCCACCCTTACCTATAGGCTATGCTCACCTGGAGGCGTCGCTGTTATACTTCACCCCACCAGCCTGTCCAACACAATTTTTGCAAAACAAGCACAGACTCAAGGATATTTAAGCAGGTGGAGCCATGTCCAACCCTGGCCCTCTGGTTGGTGGACAACCTCACTAACCCCAAGGCCATGTTGCCGCCATTCTGCTTCTGGCCCAGGGCTGCTGTGTGGTCTCTGTGCTGTATGGTGCACTGGCCTCGCCCTCTGCCCCAGTCTGGGCTGCAGGTTAAACTGCTGCTGCCAGAGCCAAGGTCAGTCCAGGTGAGTCAGAGCTTGGAGTCCCGTCAAGCCAAGACGTGGGTGAATAAACATCCTGACAACACTGGATACCACCAAACATCTGCAGCACAGATGGTCCAGAGTAAAGCTCTCTGTTTTGCTTGCGATTATGAAAAACCCATGAGTTCATGGCAATAAATTGCAATTTTTGGTTGTAAACTAGTACGACAACATCCACGCTGATGCTGGTGACAGGCAGAGGATTGGAAGGCGAGAGAAAATGATGGGGAGCCAGAAGAGGAGGGGAAGGAGGAGAGACAGAGGAGACTGGGATAGAGAGAGAGAGAGAGAGAGAGAGAGAGAGAGAGAGAGAGAGAGAGAGAGAGAGAAAGATGGGAAGGTGCTATTACATGAGTACTTGTCAAAGCACAGTCACCTTTCCCGCAAGTCTCCAAGTTAACGGGTTGCTTAGCAACAGGAGACGACCAGCTCATGTAGTATGTGTGTCACTTCCCTAGGTTTCCTAATTGGCCTGATCGATAGTCCTACAGTCTGTGTGCCAGGCAGACTGGAATTAAAACACAGCCCCTTTGACCCAGACCGGTCCAGCTCTCACAGCATGGACACGTGTAGAACAAAGCATTGCAATATTAAGATATAATTTGTAAGATATATTCTATTTTTTATTAGAAACATTTAACATTTAAAATTAATTTTGGCATTTTACATATGAAGTGATGATTTTAAACATTTAAACATATTGTTGAATTATTCCTTATCCCATCATTTTAAGAGCCTGGGGTAAAACAGAGATGGTATAATAGCTTGAATACCAAGTAGCAAAATTATGATCTGCTGCAACTCATTGCACTGATGGTGCACTGATTAGTTCTTGTGCTGCCAAATAAATGGTAACACTATGTTGTGTGATCGTCACTCACTAGCATTATCTCAAAAGTGAGAAAATGAGAATATGTAGCAGCCCTTAACCTAAATGTTAAGCAATTTTAAATGACTGTCAAGGTCTTGCTTGGGAAATTCGAGGTCTCAAAATTGGCATGTTCTGGGGTACGACACAACATCAGTTAAAATTAGACATCATAGAGGCCTCATTCTATACCCATGATCTTGTCAAGTCAATAAATCCTGGTGACAGCATTCATTTTAAAACTGCTGCTGTATCAAAGCAGATATGCATCATGGGGTTTCCCACAGGATGTGAAGTGTTGATGCTAGAACCAGAGAACTGAGGCGTGTTGATGAATTTAGCATATATTTTAATAAAAAATCAACTACTTTCAAAGCCATTCATTCATTTTCAAAATCTCTGAAGGCCTTTTTTTAAATATATATATTTTTTAACTCAGTCTTTCAAGGATTTCCACAGCCCATGGGAACCCAGTATGTTTGGAAACCAAAAACATTGATAGCAGGTGAAGGTGGTGGGCAATGAGGGACTGTGTACAGTTTAAAATCACTCTTAAATAGTTAAACAATAAGCCCCGCCTATGTCGACTATATTTACATAATGAGATTCAATTTTAAAATGTGTGGTATACAAACCGTATCATAAAAACACTAGCTTTATTTATTACTAAAAGTGTTCTTACTTTGGATAATGCTAGTCGCCTATTATCACTAAACGTAGTGTCTGCTAAAGTGTTAGCATGGAGCACCGGGGCCAACGATCTACCGGGAACTCATGGATGATTTTGGTGTCACTAAACTAAACTGTATTCTCTGTAGAAGAGATGAAGGCAGCTGATGAACTATCGAGCCAGAGAGCTGAGATCATATTCACATAAAGTGATAATTAATTAGGTCTATTATGTCATCCCCATAAATGCACCGTGGGACTGTAGAGGATGTGTACTTATTTACAGCTTCATTTACCCGTAACGATTTTCACATTTGAAGTGAGAGGGAGACATGTGGGTTTCAGATACTGCTCTGCTCCTCTTGTATTTCTGATCCACAGCGCTCAGCCAGACCAGAGGCAAGACAGACAGACAGCTGGAGTTACATTACAGTGTCAAACATCTGTCTCTCTCTCTCTCTCTCTCTCTCTCTGTGTCTCTCTCTCTGTCTCTCTATCTCTATCTCTCTATCTCTCTCCAACCCTAACCCTCTGTCTCCTCTCTTGTCTATAGTAGTGTCTCTGTCTGCTAATCATATCATTCATTACTGTTACTACTATTGCACATTTATGTGTATTACATGTATCACACACATTAGACACACACACACACACACACACATACACCAAACTCTCTCTCCAGGAGGTCAGCTTACATTAGTCAATACTTGTATGAAGGGTCTGAAATTACCACCCGCCGAGCGCCAAATGTAGATAAAATGCGTCTTTGGCGGATAAATCAATAAGGACAGGTACCTTCTCGAACGATAACATTTGGTCTATTCCTGTTCTCAAACGTTGTCCCTACTGGTGAACCAATCAAATCAAGGCAAGGCAAGGCAAGGCAGCTTTATTTGTATAGCACATTTCATACACTGGGGCAATTCAAAGTGCTTTACAGAGAGATAAAAGTACAGTAAAGGTAAAAGATTTCAAAGCAAAAGCAAAACAATGGCTCTGTATCAAACAGGCTCCTGATTGGCTACCTGTTGCGCTGCTCTACAGCAGGCGGTAGCGGTCTAAACTTCTGTTTCTCCACCGGCTGGATGGTTAACTAGCTTAATGTTAGCTGAGGAGTCTCTAAATCTTCTCACCTACTACCTGATTCTGTACACAAAACAGCAATGAGAACAGAGTGACATTGCTATGAAAAATGTGTTAGAAAAAAGTTTATTTCGGACACTGCTTCTATGGCAACATTTCAAAATGATCAGACCTTCATAAGTGGCTTCTTGTGAATGTGTGTGGAAGAGTGTGTGTGTGTGTGTGTGTGTGTGTGTGTGTGCAAGCATTGTCCCTCTTCTGTGAATGTGGTGCCTCAACATGAATATGTATTCCCTGTCTACACCACAAATGCTCAGAGAATAAATAAATGTAACATTAGTCTCGTTGCCTCCTCATCACCTCTGCGGCTTTAGGCTTGTCTGTGTGTGTACATGTGTGTGTGTGTGTGTGTGTGTGTGTGTGTGAAATCTTTAACCAGCAATTGAGCCTGCAGGGCACTGGTGGGTAGGAAGACATTTTCAATCGCACTCCCTCTATCTTTCTTTCTATTTTTTTCCCACAGACACACACACACATTTACACACACACACATCACAGTGGCAGGGTTAGTTTTCCATGCAGTCTTGGAGGCTCTAATGCATGCAGAGCAGTACAGTGATATTCAGTAGAAAGTGGGATGGTTTAAATTTTAATGACTTATGCAGGAGGAGGCCGTTATTTCATTGGAAACACTTGGGTGCACAGGGCAAAATCTATAATCCCCTTTATTGGAGGGAGTCTCCATGGAATTCCTATGGGAATCCTGCCTCTATAAGTCGCCATGTGGTGTGTGTGTGTGTGTGTGTGTGTGTGTGTAGCGGGTGCGGGGGGGGGATGGAGCTGCTGTGAAATCTCTTTGTTCTCGTTTGGGAATATTTCCATTTCAGCACACAGGGATAATCAAATATGTCTCATAGTGAGTTGAGCCCTGAGTAATAAGCGCATGATGGCTTATTCCAGAATTCAATTTGAGTCAGACATCAAAAGGTGATATTTCCTATACTTGTCCCTATGATTTATGCATGTGGGGGTGGAGGAATGTGATATAATTGGACATGATTAAAGTCAACTCTGCGTTCAGCGGCGAACACGACTCCAGCAACACATTCCAACGCAACAGTGACAAGTTATAATTTGACACTTGATTCATGATCTGTCCGAGTATGTGTTGAAAATGTGCAGGAAAAATGCTCCTCCGCCGCCGATATACAGTAAACGTCCCTCTTCTAGCATCGCAGTTTCTCAGATCTATAAATATTTAGAATGCAGTCGGCCTGAGATGGCTTTTTGCTGAATCCTTTGACGGTGTTCTTCCGTGGCGGCTGCCGGCACGCAGAGCAGCATGTCCATCCTCCCACTGTCAGCGGATGAAAAGGAGAGTTAGCCTGCCTGTTTGTGTGCCGCAGAATATATACGTCTCTCTGAAGTTCTCTTCTATTTATACACTATCTAAACAAACAGAAATCAATGGCGCTGCGGGGGGGGGGAGCAGATTGAGGAAATTGCCTCGGTTTCCTCTCCCATGGAGTTGCGAGCAGTCGTGGAAAGTTGGGCGTTTCTGAAGAGAAGTCAATCAGCAGTATTTATAATTCTGTGCGTGTGGCTTGCTTGTGTGTACTGTAGGTGTATAAGCACATTGGCACGTGTGTGTGTGTGTGTGTGTGTGTGTGTGTGTGTGTGTCGTGCAGCTCTTGTCAGTGTAGCTATTTCATTGAGCCTCTCAGCAGGCAGGTGGATTAACCTATCTGCTTTTGTCATGGAGCTAATGAGGGGGGGAGCAGGAAACATGCCTACAGTATGTGTTAAATCTAACAGTGTCTACCTTGAGAATCTGTGTGTGTGTCTGTTTGGATCCATATGGAAACAGGAACTAGGGAGTAATGTCTTCATCCGTTATTAAAGCTGATAACTAACCAGTCAAGCAGCAAGCCTGACAGTCAGCTTTTTTTTCAGCTGTCAAACCTGCCTATCAGCCATCATAAGCCCAATTAACCTTTCACTTATCATTGACTTTGTGGTATTTTCAGGCAGTGAGCTCCAAAGGAATAGACATAGTAAGGATTTCATTTAGAAATTTGGAATGACGGACTATGTTAATCTGCACCTTATCAGCGGTAATTTAAGGGTATTTTCTGCTGTATTGGATAAACAGCTGAGGAGCTACAGCTCTTTTTGCACATGGTCCCATCTTCATCTAATCTTTCAATTAAGACCATATTTCAATAAGGATTCAATAAGGTAATTTTATTATGCAGTCAAAAAATGTTATTGTGCGATGACTGCAAAAACGAATATGCAATGACTATGGTATGCAAACTATAAATGTAACCAGACTCGTCCATAAAAAAGTCCCTCCATCTAATGTTGACCATCTGTAGTTCACCTTCATAGTTATTGTGTCATTTCACATCCGATGTATTACATCAAAAATGTGTCGCTTTCCAAATTTTTCAGCGCACATTATCTTAACTGGTCAATCAGCCAACAAGGCTTTCAACCATTTAAACCATCTGTTCAGCCCAAAAAAAAAACAGTCATTTAACCACCCAGCCAGCCAGCCAGTCATCCCGCCAGAGGTAAAGAGGTAAAGTGGGAGTAGCAGGGCGTTCGGATTGCCACTTACGGAGCGAACCAGCATCTCTTAGCATATCACATCAAATCACATATTCTGCCCTTCCCCATTTTGCTGAGGAAAAACCTTGATTTGAGCTATTTTCCGCTGGTACTCACTATTTAAAAAGGCCTTTCCCCCTCACTCAGCCTAAATGGGCTTATGCCTGACCAGAGAAACCTCTCCAAAGCTTTTAGACTCTGTCTGTTTCTCCTAGTCATGATGGAGGGAAGGCAGGAAGGCGATAGGGTGACTTGTGCAGAATGGAGGTAACTCCCTGTGAACCCATTCAACCTTGGCCAGTGGCCAGCCATGATAACACGGCTGAAAAATGATTACTACTCGACGCCCAATTAGAAACGTCCAGCAGAGATTCACCTCGTTTCCTGTCCTCAGAGGCTTAGGCAGGGTTACTGTGATAGAACTGAAGGCTTTGATTTGTCCCTGCTAACCATTAGTAGGTAAGTAATGGATAGGACCTTTAGGCGTCCTGCCACTTGTTCCACCCCCCACCCCCCCCACCCCCACCTCCATCCCCTCCTTTGAAGTTCAGCTCCCAGGATGTGGGAACAACAGTATAGTGATGTGTGAGTCATCCACTAGACAAGGCACTTCACCAGAGGGACTGCTTTGTGTTTTCGCTGCTGTCCATATAGTCTAAATACAGATAGGTGCACAGGAATTTGTGCACAGGAATTCTCTCATGCACTAGCATGACAGAGCTACTCAGCTGCCATTTCTATAGGCTACGCTGTCTTCATTTGGCTTGTAAAGGTCATGTTGGACAGATTTTGAGGATTTTGATTTTGGTGTAAAGGTCACCAAAGACACCAAAAACAAAAAGGGTTCAGTACCAGAAAATAGTTCTTTATGCTTGTACCACAGCAGAACCCATTATGGTGCTATGAAGAACCCTTTTAGAAAGGTTCTCTATAGCACCAGGCTCAAATGGTTCTATATGGAACCTTTATAGTGCTGTAAAGAACCTTTTACGAATGCATCCAGCTCAACAGAATTAAAATAACTTTTTATTCAGATTTACCAGTTTTTTCTTTGAACAAACCAGAGGGTTCTTTGAGTCATTCTGGTTCTATGTAGAACCACTACCCTAACCAAAGAACCCATGAAGGACCCTCCTTTCTCTGCCTCCTTTCTCCGAGCTTAATGCAGGCTGGTGAAATTCCCATAAATTCAAAAAAGCAATATCCTGAGTATAGCTGCGAGCAGACTATTTAGCCAAATAGCTCCTTCCCTCCCTCCCTCCCTCCCTCTCTCCCTTCCTCCCTCCTTCCCTCGGCTGCTGTTTTTCATCTCCCCTCGTCCCAGTGTCATTAACAGTGATTTATAAGAGGGCTTGGTGGAACAAGGATGGAGCCAATAGGTGGGATGCGGCTACACCGCCCTAACCACAGCCTCCCCCCCCACGCTCACCCTGCTCCTCACCACTCTGGCATCACAGCGCTGGGTGATTGATCAACATAAACATAACACAAGGAGACGACTATAAAAAGGCACACACACACCCACACACACACACACACACACACACACATACAATTAGCGATCCTTTTGTTTCCGGAGCAGACAATAGCTATTGTGTGTGTGTGTGTGTCAGCTGTGTTTGTAGCCTGTGGTGTGTGATGAATAGAGAGGTTTGCCTGCAGAGACCTGCAGCTGCCTGGTTATCTCTCTACATTTCCTGACTGTCCCAGCCATGCCATTACACACAGACACCTCAGACAACTAGATAGCTGCCGGCCTGCCCAGCACAATGACAATGTGCTTTATCTATGCCTTTACTTTGGCAAGTAGACCACTGCTGTCTTATATTCCTGCATGGCTTGGCTTTTAGTGTTCTATAGCTGATGTCTGCCAATGTAAACACCAAGAGATGAATTTATTTATTTATTACAGGAGATGAATTTCAGACTCACCATTGCGATTTGTATCAGAATACTGGTTGATCTCTAATGAGACAGGAAATGCATTACATCATATTTGTGAGAGCCATAATGTGAGAATATAAGTTAATTTAAATATCATACAAAATTCATAGTTCATAATTTCTAGTCATTGTATAAGACATAGGTAATGTACAAAAACGAATACATGTATATTGAATGTTCCATTTAACACAGTGAGTGACGTCATGTGCAGTAGAGTCGAGCAGAGAGCTGCGTTAGGCATGAGAGCACAAAGTTTTTCTACCGTGTGACACAGTGTAATTTAAACTTTTTCAGTAAACGTTTCTAAACTGGATTACATCTCCTGTCATTCGCGTCAGACTGAAGTTACTGTGCCTACAGCTCGTTTGTGGCTTATTTTGACATCCAGACGGAATGCCACTACAATATTTATCTATAAGGCTCTGCTTTTGAAGCTACCGCTGTACCTCACATCTCTACTGTCTTTTAAATGCAGTAATTATTATGGTACCAGTTTTAAATTCTCAACTTGATAACACTGGTTTCTGGTACTGTACACTATATAAATGGAACAGACTGCAAAGCACATTGAATTTAGAATTTCTTGTCCCCATCAATGATTTTAAGGCAGTGATATCTCACATTTTCTATGATGATTGCAATTGCTTCTTGTTGTTCTTGTGTGACATTATTATGAATGTTTTTTATTGTTTTTTGTTGTCAAAAGTGTGATTTCAATCTTGATGAGGAATCTAATTTTCTAATATACAACCAATGCATTCAAGCAAGCATGTGTGTAAGCAAGTATGCTTTCATTTAAGCACACAGAAACACACACACGACCTTCTCCCCAGCCCCACAAGTATCCTTTTACATACATGTAATACTACCAAGCAATCCTGTCCTCTTAATTAAAAAGTCCTCATGTTATTATGAACTGGTGTGAATGGGGTATCATCGTATGTAGAATAACTTCTGTGAAGTCATTTTCACCTCTCTATTATACACAGTTGATCACACACATATTCACAAGTGAAATCACACTTTGTACCAGAGAGATGATCTGGTTAAGTAATATGCAAATTTATGCCTGCATTTGCATAAAGTATCAGTTTGCCAGTGTTGAGGCGATAACGAGAGAGAGAAAAACAAGGGAGAGAGGAAGAGCACAGAAGAGGACAAGAACGAGAGAGAGAGATAATAGGGACGAGGAAAAGAGAAAGGAAAGAGAAAGAAAGAAAATGTGTGGATGGAGGGGAGGGGGGGAAGGAGGGAGAGAGGCCTCATCAGTATTAAACCCCCTGAATTTTTGGCACCTTGTTTTTATCATATGATGCAGTGATTATAATGCTTGCAATGCACTCACAATGTGCTTATAATGTGCCTTATAATGCTTTACAATGTCATATGAGCACTACTGAAAGCAAAGTTTCCTTGTCCAGTTAAACTGTGCAGTAGGTCATATAGTTTCATCACAGTCTAGGATATTTGCTTTAACATTTTACAAACCCAGTACACTTTATGCTTGGACCTCTACCATGTTATTCACTGCTGATTCTGTGCATATTATTGTCAGTACAATGATTTAGGTGCAGTGGCCGTTTGTCTGTGCCGAATAGACTTTTGTCAACAGATTTCTAATCAGATGAGGTCTTTGTGTCGTTTCTGGGTGTCCACTGTACAGACAGGGCCTGCTGGGGATTTTATTGCTCTTGTTTGCCTGTGATTTTCAGTTGCTGACCCTTTTCAGTGTGTGTGTGTGTGTGTGTTTGTGTGTGTTGCAGTGCTCCTATCCCCAGAATGCTGTAAATCAGACAGCAGTTTAATAGCGTTCCGCCTCCTTCTCAAGCCTCGGCTACAACACACACACACACACACACACACACACACACACATATGCACACATGCACACACGCACAAACACACATGCCAGCATGCTGCTTCGGGGGACTGGGAGGGTTGAGATGATGTCATGGCTGAAACCTGGAGAGATCTTGACACACAGGTTTGCTTCATTAGTCTGGACAGCATGAAAATCACTGCACAGGATCTGTCATACTGACATTATTCTCTCTCTCTCTCTGTCTATATCTCTGCCTCTCTCTCTCCCCAGGGACCAATAGAGCTGGCCAGCTGCAGCGGAACAGTAAGTCTCACATCATGGCTTTGGCTTATTCTCTCTGCTCTGTCCGCTCTTTCTGTCTCTCCTACGCTGTGTTCATGATTTGCGTTTGATGGCTTGACTTGAGGAGTCAGCAGTGAAATTGATGACATGCGGGCAGGTTTGATGACACCACCTGACAGGGAGCAGGAGGGTGACAGACCAGTCATTATGATCAGTGGTTTGGTTGATATTTTCCTTCATGGGACAATGTAGCTTAGTTGAAACTCTGCTTCAGCATTAGATTCATATTCTATCATTCTGCTTATTTTGCACCACCAACGTCTTTGTGGAATCTGGCTTTATGAACGTTTTGGTCAGATGTCATTGGCCACAAATACCCAATGGACATTTTTCCTGTTGTAAATACTAGGTGGAGGGAGAACTGTACAGGCGCCTGGTTAGATGCCGGCTTGAAGCTGAATTTGTGCCACCTAGAACAAAGTTGTGTCCATTCCTCTGCGTTCTCGTTGGCACAGGAGATGTGTGTGTACTGCATGTTATCACTGATTTAAACAACTCTTTTTGGCTTCATCTTGAAAGTCTGAATTTCTCAACCCAGAGCAGAGATCAGCAGAAGGCAATCGTTGTGTTTGATTTTTAATTTATCAGCTTTATTAAGACAGATAGAATAGATGGAGATGGGTTATGGGCTGGTAAAGGTGGGATCTGAAGCTAAGCTCATTTGAATTATTTACTTATTCCATAGACAGGCGGCTTGGTCACAGTAACAGTAATAGCTGAGATTCTCTATACATTTGTGCAGCATAACAAATGAGGAATAATCTGAGGGTCAGCATTGTGAGTTTGGCTGTAATTTGTACCATTCATTTAATTCATATCACATTATTATTAGCTTAATCTCTCTTGGCAGAATTTTCAATTAAAATAACAATGCCGTCCCTGTCAAGTGCCTTTAGTCATTTAAGCGGAACAGCCAACGTCTACTGAAACTCCTATTGCTTTGCAAGCTTCAGTGACTTTTCTAGCTGCGTGCATCTATACTCGGTGTAGTGAAACACCTCAGCATGACTTTAAAATCTCAGAGCAGCAAAGAAGGAAAAAGGTTAGAGCCAAAAGAAATGTTGGTTGCTGCAGCTCTTTAACCACGAGGCCGTCGTGCTGAACGCACAACGTCAAAACACACAAACCTCAGATTATGAGAGTGACCTGAGCTCCTCTGGCAGGCTGTTCCAGAGTTTGGGCACTTTGACCGCAAAAGCGTGGTCACCTTTCATTTTTAGCCTGGGCCTAGGGACTGCTAGGAGGGCGCTGCCAGAGGATCTTAGGCTGCAACGGGGCTCATACCAGGATAAAATGTCAGAGATGTAGCTTAGGGCTAGACCACGTATGAGCCTTAACAACAATATCTTAAAATCAATTCTAAAATTAACCAGTGAGTAAGAGAGTATGAGCCAGAATATAGAGATTTAAAATGAAAGATTTAGAAATGTTTTTTAGCTACAGGAAACTGGACTGTACAACCTTTTTTTTTTTACTTTGGAGTAAAAACAGGGTCAGAGTCAAATAGTAGAGTTTTAGCTATGGGTTTAACGTAACCTGATAATGAAGCAAGACTCTGCCTTGTGGGAATGATGGAATTTGGGGGACAAAAAGAACAATATCTGAATACCCCTGACCTATGGCAATGGAAAATGTTCTATTGGAGATATAGAAACTAGAGGGCTTGTCTGTTAGACAAATACGAGGCTTTTACACCTTTACAAGAATAAAATTCTGGGGAAACACTGAATACTTGGAATTTTTTGTAAAACAGCCAGATTTAAATATATTGGCAGAATCAATATAGGCCTTTCAGTCTAACCCTAGTTTGTACTTGATGCGGTCACAAGGCAGGGACGTTTGCCTTTCACAGATCAATGAGTCTGAGGCATACTGAAGGATTATTGATCATGTAGATGTGGAATCCTCCCTCTGCAGCTATTGCAGAGCTTTACTGCACTTCCTCCACTTTTGTCCAACGCTTCAGCGAAAGAGGAAGGACAATGCTGTTTTCTTTGGCGAGATCTAATGATTGTGCTGTCAGTGACATACAATTGTCAACAAGTGAAATACAGTGATTGTGGCTGCAGATACTGGTGCGAAATTTTGAATGTTGTTTTCTATAAGATGTCATGTAATAACTGATAATGTAACCGAATAACTTGCCAAAATGTCAGAAAATGTCAGAAAATGTCCTTCTAAAGGGGATGAAAATGTAATGAAAACTTAATGATAATGATAATAACATCTTCAGTTATGTTTTTCCTGATAATGTTATACATCATCACTGTACAACCAGCAATTATGGTATAAGGGTTGTGATTATTTGTATGTTGTAAATGTAAATATATTTAATTGTAATTTATATTTTTATTTGTTCTTATAATTTTATGATTATTACATTATTTGGCAATTCATCACAGTAATGTTTTATTATGTTTTTGACCCATTTAGAGGGATGTATTTTGACATATTTTGAATAATTATCTGGCAGTTAATACATTATCAGTTGCTACAAAGCATAAGAGAAAGTGAACAACAGTAGCTACAAATTTAAATCTGGGGACCAATAATTTTAGATGTGTGTGTGTGTGTGTGTGTGTGTGTGTGCGTGTGTGTGTGTGTGTGTGTGGATCAGGTGTGTATACTGTAGCACCCAGAGGCAGATCATTGCTGGCTGAGAGAAAGCAATGAGGCTGGATTAGGAATGGATTAGCAGCATCACTGTCACCATACATTCAGCTTTCTCCTCCCTTACCCTCTTTGTCTCCTCCTCCTCTTCTCTTTACTCTTAGTGTCTCTCCTCTCCTCTCCTCTCTTTTCTCCTCTCCCCTCTATTCCCCTCCCTTACCCTCTTACCTTCTGCTCTCTTCTTCCGCTTCCTCCTTTCCCTTCCCTTCTTCTCTTCTCCTCTCGTTTTCTCTATTCTCCTCCCCTCTCCATTATTCACCTCCCTGACCCCTCTCACCCCACCTCCCTCCCCCCACCCCTCTCTCTCTCTCTCTCTCTCTCCTCTCCTCCTCTTTTCTCCTCCAAGGAGACAGGAGAGGTGTGCAGGGAGTAACAGGGCCAGAATTTACATCTTGATATATCAGTTTGCTGCAGCAGTGGAGGCGGTGATGGATGGCGCGGTGCCGGCGCTGCGGCGCTGCCATGAGTTACCGTGGCGATTACCGGCAGAGACGGCCACTCACCGGCCACTTCATCACTCTGACTGGTAGGGAGGAAAGAGAGGAAAGAGAGAGATACAAACAGAGAGAAAAAGAGAAAGAGAGAAAGTACATAAAAACACAGTTGGAGAAGAATGCAGGGCTACGCACTGATGACTTGTTCTGCTAGAATGGAGGGGGATTAGGTTAGGTTAGATTAGATTAGATTAGATTAGATTAGATTAGGTTAG
The DNA here is from genome assembly GCF_046629955.1 of Centroberyx affinis. Taxonomy (NCBI): domain Eukaryota; kingdom Metazoa; phylum Chordata; class Actinopteri; order Beryciformes; family Berycidae; genus Centroberyx; species Centroberyx affinis. The sequence continues at coordinate 16,917 of NW_027282588.1, read as the reverse complement.
GTTAGGTTAGATTAGATTAGTGAAATTTTAATGATCCCAGTGTGGAAATTTGGTTGTTGTAGCAGCAAGTAGTAACAGGATACAGCAAAGAAGAATAGGATATAAATAAGAATAGAGCAAATGGGTGTAATATAAACATAAACAACTGACAATTACAACACATGGACATATTAAGTAAAAATGTATGAAAATGTGCAAAAAAAGTACAGATTCCAGCATTAACAGTATGTGCAGCAGTAGTATCTGTACCTGCAGAATTTACTGAGAAAGAAAGACAATGTGACCTATAAAACTTATAAAAATAAATAAATGCAATATTATGAGAAAAGATACAGTATGGTATAGCAGCATATACACAGGATTGCATTCACATTAACCAGTCTACAGGGGGTCGTACATACAGTGTCCAGGCATGTAAACGTGCAGAAGTGCAGATGGATGGATGGATGGATGAACACACTCGTTTGTCTCTGCCAGCCCACTGCATATGATTGTGGGTCAGAGGCCTGGGTGTGCTTATCATTTCCATGATGCCGTCATCTCCAAGGGCACTGTGTACAGAACAACACTGCTTCTATTGTTTCCATTTAATATCAATCATTGGCCTCTGATTTGTGTGTGTGCGTGTGTGTGTGTGTGTGTGTGTGTGTGTGTGTGTGTGGTGGGTGTGTGTGGGTGTGTGTGTGTGGGTGTGTGTGGGTGTTTTGTGTGTATGGTAGAGCAATAGACACAGAGAGAAATGTGTATTTGTTCCAGTTGTTCCACTTATAAAACTTCCTGTAGTTGAGACTTGAGAACCTTCACCTCTCTCTCTCTCTCTCTCTCTCTCTCTCTCTCTCTGTCTCTTTCTCTCTCTCTCTCTCTCTCTCTCTCTCTCTCTCTCTCTATCTCTCTCCCTCTCTGTCTCTCTCTCTGTCTCTTTCTCATCCTGTGGTTGATGATTTCATGTCTAGACCAGCCGCTGCCAGCCACCCAGCTGAGGGAAAATCTGACATCTCTCCTTCCCCTCTTCCCTCACCCCCTCTTATAAAACCTGAGGAAAAACAGATCAATGCTGGGCACCATTTTTATTTTGCTATTGGCTTACTAAAACGGAAAATTACAGGTCCTGCAGTCTTCACCAGGCCATATTGTAGGAGGAGTCAGATAGTTGGCCTGTTCGCTGGTGCCAGTATTGGATCCTGCATGTTGTGGAGAAAGTGCTGGTTTCTTGAAGAAGGTCATGTAAAAATGTCGACTTTATTATGATATGTTCAAGGGTTAGACTGATATATGGGGTAGATATCGACCTCCATGACCAATCACATATGGTCCAGTCAGTGTCGTCCACCTCTGATATGAGGCAGTTTGATTGGTTACATAATTTTTGCATAATTGATCAACATTACACTGGTTGTCTATGGGAAGGCCTTAACTTGAACTGATTCTAATACAACATTTTGATCAGATTCCATACAAGTATCCATGAATATGTAATTGGTATTATTATTATTATTATTAGTAGTAATAGTATTCTGGGATTTCCTGGGATTCAGTGGAGAGTTTTAGTGTCCTATTTCTAAATTCGGTTTCAGAGGCTTTTCCACCCTGACAAGAAAAACATTCTGGGAGAAACAATGAATCCTTGCAGTTTTTTTTATATTTTTAAAATATTAAATATTGGCACAAACTAATTAGCTGTATCGGCCATCAAAAACCCACATCAGTCGAACCCTAATGAACATACTAAGTAAATGATTCAAATGGGTGTGTATGTGTGTCCGTGTGTCTATGTGGGCGTTAAAGCGGGTCTCCAGTTTCTTTATTGTTTTATGGCATGTATGACTTCTACTGCAGTGTGAGGAAGGAGATGAGTGTGTTAGTGATGCGTGTTTTTCTCTGGGTGGTGAATAATTTACTACTGTGTGGTTCCACCTTGGGGTGTCCTCTATGGTCAGAACATCCCCACCATACTGCTGCTCATCCTCTCTTTCATTCATCCTCTCTCTCTCTCTCTCTCTCTCTCTCTCTCTCTCTCTCTCTCTCTCTCTCCCTCTCGCCCGCTTGTCAAGGATACACTAAGATATTCATGCATGTGCACACATAAATTCCCTTATTCCCCAGCGCTCACACACAGACAAACATGTACTCCTGGACTAGGAGGTCTGGGGTCTGAAACTGTCCTCCTGCATGTTAATACTTTATGGAACCAGGCGGAGAGGACAAGATGGTGTCAGATCCATGGATGTGGCCATGCAGAAGAACACTGTCCATGTTAGCAAACTGTCAAGGACTCCCTTACACTTGTTTTGCCCTTGGAAATGGCAGGACAGTAATGGCTTGGGTTTTGTCCAGTAGTTTTTCTGTCATATTACACCGTTCACAGGTGAGCTGACACACTATTTGGTTGCTTGGTCAAGTCCCAGAAGGATGCAGCAAAACATGGCAGCATTAAAGTATTATAAAAACACATTTCCGTACTGTGTACTGTAGCAAATCAGTCAAGCGAGATAAAAACGTATCTTCAAACAAAAACGCTATTCAAATTAAAACAAGTGAGGTGAAAAAAAGAAGTGAAAGTAGGTTGTTAGAGCTAGTTCCATTTTGCTAGCTGTGAGCGTCTTGGCTAACAAGCCGTCTAGATTACTACAAAGCAAAGACAGCCAACAACAGCTAACAGCTGAACACTAACAAACAAAAGTACACAGAACAACAGTTGACCTGAAGATAACAATGAAAAATAAAACCAAATTGCCAATATAGCTCAATACTACAACTTATCAACTAGCATTACAGCTAACATAATCTTAGTACGACTTAGGCGTACTACATAATGTTACATACTCAACAAGGGAGTAGCCCAAGCCCACTTGCCCAGTGAAGTTCAAAAACAACATGCAAAACCTAAATCAAACAATCAATGTTGTAAAATGACACAACTTACCTTATCAGGAAACCAGACAACTTGAAATGAATCTTCTAGCCTACTAGCTAAACACTTCACAATGTGAACTGTGGAGAAATATGAAATGGAGAAATCAATCTTGCAATTCAACGGTGAAACCTAGTGTCAGCAGGATCAGTAACTTCCAGGACATCAGCTGGTCTATAAAGGTTACTACCACAGGCATTTCAACAAGGACCTAATGAAAATCCTACATGCTCTTAGAAACATTAGCACTTGGATATGCTGTGCCTTCTGGAAAGCATAATAACCCTGGAAAGAGCACATTTAGTTTTTAAGATGATGCAGTAATAGTAACTGATGTTCACTGACAAGGAATTACACCTAGCCTCATTTCAAGCTTTGACACAAACATGTGTAATATTATACCTCATGAATATTAAGTTGCTATTCATACAGTAAGCTGATCTGCGAGGTGAAGCATCCCTTCAGTGGTTTTTAAATAACATCTTTCCACCTCTGATCTCTTTGACCGGCTCACAATAAACCCCACTGCACATACCTCCCTATTGACAAATTTCCTTAGTCAAGGTGTGAACCGATATCCAATTTGACAATAGCATTATGCACAAATGCCTGACAAAACATCTATCTGCATGGAGGAGGAAGCGCAGGGGGGTTTCTATGCACAATAGCAAGCCTTATCGCCTCTCTCTGTGCGCTTCCACTTGTCTTTCTTTCTTTTTTTCTCTCTCCCCCTCTCTTTCTGTCCTCTTGTTTCTCCTCCCCTGAAGGCGTCTTGCTGCTCTTTAATTGCTGGTGTGAATCAGATGAGAAGAAGTTGCTGCTCGCTCTTTGAATAAACGCCTCCACGCAACAGTGCTTCCATTAGAAAATCACGAGAGACTCATCTCTGCAGGCCTAGGAGTGTGGACTGTCTGTGTGTGCGTGTGTGTGCGTGTGTGTGTGTGTGTGTGTGTGTGTGTGTGTGTGTCTGTGTGTGTGTGTGTGTGTGTGTGTGTGTACTGTGCCTGTCTCATTATGTATACCACTGCCATTGTGTGCAAGACTGTCTGTATTGTGCATTTGCATTTGTGGCTTTGTCATTATGTGTACCACTGCATACGGGTAACTGTATATTAATATGTATGAGTGTATGTGCATCATTGTGTGTGTGTGTGTGTGTGTGTGTGTGTGTGTGTGTTTCCAAGGGAGTGATGCAGCAGTAGCAGCTCTAGAAGAGAAGCACCCAGAATAGCCTCAGCTGTTTGTGTGACTACACAGCATCTTATACCAAGCCGGCTGAATAAACTTTATTGTCCTTCAGTGTTGTCAGATAGCGAGGATTATGCCGGCAGTTGGGACTGAAGAGTGTGTTGGCGGCGATAAAGCGTATTTCTCCCTCTGCCATGATTTCTTTCCTCCCCCTGGCTATTCATTAGCAATAAAGGCAACATTGTGATGGAGCGGTAATCTGTTTTTCTTCCTCTGTGTTCCAGTTTACTCACTGCTACTTGTGTTAGTCCTTCAGCCTCCTCAGCAGCATCAGCAAACTGTAGAGACAACCAGGGATCCAGAAGTGAAAGAGATGGTGTTGTCTTCGGTCTCGCCAGCCTACCACTTGACAAATGATATAGTATTCTTAGAACCAGCATTCGACCGATATGCGCTTTCAAGTCCGACACTGATACCAATACTGATATGATTTGATTGAAGCTGTCAATAGCTGATATTCAGTGTCTCTTAATTTAGTCTCAGAGGGGGGGATCACTCTCTCTCTCTCTCTCTCTCTCTCTCTCTCTCTCTCTCTCTCTCTCTCTCACACACACACACACTCACACACACACACACACACACACACACACACACACACACACACACACACACACATACACACACAGAGACACATCTCCCCTTGAATGTCTCTCCAGGGTTATTTCAAGGCCACCCACAGAACAGCAAAAAAAAGCAAGCGAATATCACAGAGAAATTCACCCTCTTCAACCCTGAGAGATGGTGCTCATGTCAAAAGACTAATTACATTTAGAAAAAAAGAAAGAAAGAAAGAAAGAAAGAAAGACAGAGAGTAGCAAGCAAACAAACAAACAAAGGGAGAGAGACAGTCGGAAAGCAGTTGAGAGAGAGAGAGGGGGGGAGGGAGAGAAAGAGAGAGAGAGAGACGTAGGGGATCATCTTCTTTCATTCAGACCTGTTTTCATATTGAACTCATACAACTCAACCAATTTGCAAATGTATTCCTGCTGCATATTCAACACGACCTCCACCACCCACCAGGCACCAAGGAAAAATCTGGTATTTTTTGTATTGGTGAATAAAGTGTTTTAAAGCTCTGCTCCTCTTTTCTATGTTAGAAAAGCAAGGCGTAAAAGTAATGATTCAAACAATTAAAATAAGCACAACTAAGATGTATTGCTTGTGTATAATATATCACTCTCTATATATTAATTACGCTACATACTATAAACAGTTTTTTAGAACGTCAAAGCCTAAATACTATAGAGATTATAGACGTTTTTTTTATTGACTCACATAAGAGCGTTCCATTATAAGCACACACTACAGAAAGCGACCACAAACAGGTGGACGTCTCACCCCACTTTAACTGCCATCCAAAATGAATGGAAGTCAATGAACATAGTCTCCAAAATATGTTCTCCTTACGGACAAACCAACATACAGACAACTACTCCCTCCTGCTGCAGCAACTTCACCTAAGCTACCTAAGAATTTATGAGTATTTACGTTCAATAGATTTGCTCTTATCATGTTGCAAGCTTAAATGTTAGCAGTTTGATCGTACCGGCTGTTGGCGGAATGTAACGTTAACTGCAGTCACATGACTTTGCCTAGGAAGGCTGTCTGATACCTACAGTCAAACAATGCACCTTATTAGGAAGCTTCCCAGTTAGGTATCGAGGAAGTAGGAAGCGACCTTCCCAGTGAGACAGAGTCACAGAGTTACTGTCAATAAACAACAACCTTCTTTGGCTACAGCATATAGGACTGGTACACTCAGTTCAATATGTGTATATGTGTGAAAGGGATGTTTGACCAGAAGGATTCATTGTGATGTTTGTACAGTTAATATCTAGGTCACATAACTGCTGGAAATGGATTCAATTACTCTTTGGATTGATTGATCTTGTTTGTAGTTCTGAAACCAATTGCATTTCTCCATGATAGCAAACCCCACCCATGTGCAGTCAAGGGGGACTAAAGCAAATGCTCCAAGAACTTGAATGGAGTTCAGATAGTTACTGACCCAAATCAAGAAACTGTTGGCTAGAATTGGATTAAATTACTCATATAAATTAGATGTGTGTTAGGTTGGTTCTCGTTTCTTAAGTAGATTAATTCAGTGTAAGTTTAACAAAGAAGGGGTGTGCAGCATATATATGCAGGGTGTGTGTGTGTGTGTGTGTGTGTGTGTGTGTGTGTGTGTGTGTGTGTGTGTGTGTGTGTGTGTGTGTGTGTGTGTGTGTGTGTGTGTGTGTGTGAGACTGATGTGGCCTTGGTGAGAGTCTGTTTTTTTACCTTCTATCCTTCTATGCTTCAATAGTCCTCAGGCTGGGCTCTGTAATTGGGGTTAATGTACATTTAATTTGGGTCCCCTCTTCCTCTCCCTCTCCCTCTCTCTCTCTCTCTCTCTCTCTCTCTCTCTCTCTCACACACACACACACACACACACACACACACACACACACACACACACACACACAGGAGATGGGGATGTGGTATAGAAAGCCAAAACATCTGGATCTCTCATCAGATTTCTGGAAGCCGCCCCATCCAAGGGTGTGGGAGACTGTGCAAAGTGTGTGCGGGTGTGTGTTTAGTGGTATGTGTCTTTGGCAGATAAAGAGTGACATTATGATTTGGTCAGTGTGTGTCTGTGAGTGTGATTGTGTCTGCATGTCTGTGTGTTTGTCTGTTGATGTGTGATTGCCTGTGTTTGTGTGTAACTGCCTCTGTATTGTTGTCTTTCAGTGGTTCAGAGCTCTCTCTTGTATATTTGAAGGTTTTTGAGGAAAGATCTTTTAGCTTGTGTTAGCTATATTTCCCAGAGAAAAAGGTTTGGTCCGTGAAGCACTCCAAGTCCTCCAAATTTTACCCAAAGCTGTAAGGTTGTGATAAATAATTTACATGTCAATTAAATCATCAAAAGAAAAGGAGGGGATGTTAAAAAGTCTGCCACTGAAGGCCCTTAGGAGGGAAGAAGTCTAATCCTACCTTCAGACAGAATGTGAAAAAATGAATGAATGCATGCAGAGTAAATGGAAGGAGGAAAACGCAGCGAGATGGATGCAACTTTGCAGAGAAATTGGCCTGACGCAGTAAAGCGAAAGCCAATCTGCTTCAAGCAAGACTCTATCCAGGCACCAGTTTCTCCCTCCATCTATTTACAACTGGAAAAATATCCATTGGGTATTTCTGACCAATAACGCTGACTGATGACATCTGCACTTAAAGTTTAGGAAAGCTAGATTCCCCACCGAAGACATTGGTGCTGCTGCCAAGCCTGCCGCAAAATTATTAAAAGACAAGCGTAGTCAGTTTTCCCTGCCTATCGATCACGTAGGCGAGCCACCCTAGTGATTTTAGCTGCCGCTCAAATGAAAACAGCAATCCTATCCAAAATGTTCATTTGGCATCACTAAAAAACACGTAGTCTGGTGAAATTAAACCAGCGCAGGACACAAAAATCTCTTTAGGATTCTTTATTCTGAACCAATGATTGATTCTGCAAATTAGTAGTTAAAATTGGAAACAAGGGCGATTCAGTTCTGCTTTTTGAAATAAAATCAGTCTCCAAAAAGATTGAAAACAAAAGACAAAATCTTCAATGCAGTCGTTGTATATAAAAACACAACCGAAGGCGCTTGAGAGGACTCTTCAACCTAAACTAGTATACTCTCCACACCGCCTTATACACTAAATGCACTGTAACTTCACCAAGTGCACTATGAATGGTTCTTAAGTACAGTAAATAACTAGCTTAACATCCTGCAGTTAAACATATATTGCATAAAAAATAAGGAGTACATAAATAACTGTAGTGGTTCTTTCCTGAGAAAATGAAATAAAATACAACAAACCACATTCAGTTATAAACCTAACATTCACAGTTCTGTACAACATGTTTGACAGTATGTAAGAATTCTGTAAAGATACTCACTACGACATGTCAGTACATTTATCCAAGTACATTTATCCAAGTACACACACGTGGCGGAATACCAACCCCATACGCCACTGTACAGGTGAACAATGGAAAAACCAGTAAATCACATGAATCATCTGTGGTAGTAACCTTTATGGACCAGCTGATGTCCTGGAAGTTACTGATCCTGCTGACACTAGGTTTCACTGTTGCATTGGAAGATTGATTTCTCCATTTCATATTTCTCCACAGTTCAAATTGTGAAGTGTTTAGCTAGTAGGCTAGAAGATTCAGTTTAAACCTTCTAAAAATAAATGAAACCCAAACTTCGGAACCAACCTACATTACAAGTTTCTCAATAGACTGGCGGCCATGAGCTGATGGGATTATTCCGGGAAAATCTGCCGACATCCAACCACACCTGCGAGTTAATGGTCAATATATGTTTGTACACACTATTACTAATACACATCGATCGATATTTTGTGCATACAACATATTTTACCAGATATTTACCAACCTAGAATTCTGGACTCCCACTGCCGCTCAACGTGGCGATCATGAAAATGGTTTCCTACTCTTCCTGGTCTATTCTCGTGGTATTGTCCACTCTGCCCTCAGGGGTACGCCCACAGAAATCGCGCCATCTGGTGGAATTAGTGGGAATAGTCCTATTGACCCACCTGGCTACAAACACTTTGCATTAATCTTCTTTATTGTGGTAGTAGTTGTTTTGGCCTGTTTGATGTAGGCACACTTGGGCTATTAATGTCATCAAACCAGCTCACGTTGGCATGTGATGACATGTAACAACCAGCTCTACTCACTGACAGTACCAGACCCTAAATAGGATTTGACAGTGGAGACTGCGCAACAGTAGAGCAGTAGAGTGAAATCCACGGGGGCCCCTGGGGGCCACTTGGTGGGAATAAAACATCGATGTGGAAATCCGTACTCTGGGTTTTGCAAACCATGCGTACAGTTTAACAATCCGTGCCCTCACAGCAGCGTTTCCTGCAGCAACTGGATATTGTCAACGAGCTGCGAGAACGAGAGAGTGATACTGGAAGTTTAGCTGTTTGGCCTTCAAAATAAAAGTGCAAAATTTGTCACTTTTGAGAAAAGTGAAAACTTTTGAGAAAGTGAAGTTAACCTCTAAAATACTCTAAGACTCTAAGATAAGATTATATCATGTTATGGTGCACTCACTGTTTCATGATGAAAGAAAGCCTTGGGGACGGGTAAATGTATTCATTTATCAAAAAATTAATGGTGGATGATTAAACACCCAAGAAACATACCCGAGCACCAACTTAGAGGCATGTTTATGATCTTGGAAAAGAGCATTTTAACCTATAGCACTGGCACACAAAAAAAAAGCCACCACTAAAAATGTCCTGTGCTGTCATATATGTCCGCAAATATTCAAACACCAGACACTAGGTAATGTATTTATGAGAATGTCATCTATGAGACTGCCAAGAAAAGTGGCCTCATCACACCAGCTGTGCCAATAATCAACATAGTGTAACACGGAAATGCAGGGACTGCATCAAATTAACTAGAGATTTTTATCATTTCAAGCTGTGGCATACCGTAACATAAAATTCACTCTTGGCACAGCAGTGGCTCACTCTCTGTGGCCTTTGGCACCCGAGTCCCTCAAAAAGCCAGGAAAAAACGCTGATAGAATACAAATCTGATGCTGCAGCAGAGCTTCAAGTATTCTGCATCGTCTTGTCACGGAAGATGTCAACCACAACCTCTGGTCATAGAAAGATGTCAACCACAACAATGTAAATAAAGGGAAGTAAAATTTCACGTCTCTTCCTCTCTGACATATAGTCAGAATACAGAGTCTCAGGACATTAGAGACGGGTGCAGGGGAAAGGCCATCTCATGCATAATGCATGCTTTTGTACCTCTGACCTCTGACCTACAGCCTGGAATGCATTGATTGTTTGCAGGATGGGGCTGGGACAGCAGACATGACACAGATAGAGAAAACCAAAGCAGCTCCACCTATAGGCTCTAGGCTGCAACAATAGAGACCTAAAGGTTAGACAAACAGGCTTGGAGCTGAAATGTTGTTGGTTTGAATCCCAGGACCCGCTGGGTAAGTGAATGAGTAGGAGACTGTGGCTGTACTGGGCAGCTCCCAGTGTGAATGTTTGAAAGTGAATGAATGTGAAGCAGGATGTTGCTGGAAAAGAGCATGGATCTTTGTTGACTTTCCCTGGATGAATAAATGTAAAAAAAAACGCTGTCATAGGAAGAGGAAACCTGATAGATCTGCTGGCTTGTTCTCTCTCTTGATGCACTGAGAGATGAGTGAGCCTCTTAAAAGACATTTGTTGTTTGCCTGCTCTCTTGTTCTGCACCTTCAAGAACTGACTTCTTAGAAACCCCATCAGTCTAATTACACTGCAGTATGATCTCCCCTGTTGTCTGCTTCCCCTTCCCTCTGTGCTGCATCTTGTTGTGTGATATCATCAGCGGTGTCTGGATGTTATTTGTCCCGGTGATTGGTTACATATGTTAAAGCAGGGTTTGATTCAGAGCGTCTAACATGGCAGATGTCAGTATGGTTAGACCGATATATGGGGCCAATAATGGCCGGTTACTAAAAATCTGATGCCTTAAGGAGCTGCTAACCCACCTGAAAGAATTTCATTAGTATGGCTTTTTAATGGAGAGTTTTAGTGTCCCATGATGGTCTGAATGCTGTTTCAGAGGCTTTTCTACCTTGACAAGAATAGTATTCTAGGGGAAACGCTGCATATGTGTAATTTTTTTGAATTTTTTGGGCATGAAAATTTAAACATATTGAATATCGGTACAAAATATCAGCTATTGTATAGGCAGCTGCAATCCAAAAATATCTGTATCATCGGCCTTCAAGAACCCATATCGACCTAACGCGTCTTGCCACTTTTAGTTTTACTTGATTGTAATTAGAGAGGATGGGAACAGACGGCGCTGCCTCAGCCTGCTGCTTCTGTCAATCAGCCCATTTAGCATGGATATAATACAAGGGCTGTGATCACGCAACTGTACACACACACACACACACACACACACACACACACACACACACACACACACACACACACACACACACACACAGAGGTTTCTGCACCACACTGGTCCAGTGAGTCCATCAGTTTTCCAATTCTGTCTTCATTAGTTCCCCCGTCCATTTCTATCAGACACGCCTTTCAAATGAGTGTTTTCTATCAGAGATAAGAGCGATCTGACTGAGAGGCTTTTGTCCCGCCTGGTCCTTTGCCCTCCATCCATCTCTCCATCCCTCCGTCTCCAAATCTGTCTTCCTGCCTTGTCACAGTCAGTTCAATTCAGTTTCTTCATTGTCAAGAATGTTTAAATGAAACAATTTCACCAAAGCATGAATAAACAGTTTATATATTCAAATCGTACTGAGACAATCTGTTATTTAGTTTGAAATCTATCATCAGTATCTATAAGAACTGTTAAAATGATTTGGTTTGAAGATGTATTATACAATAGTACATTCTGGACTCTCCTCCTTCTCCTCCTCCTTGTCTCTGTCAGCTCTATAAATCCAGTCGGCTCTGCTGTAGTAGTAGTAGATGTCCTTGCTGTGGACACACACACACACACACACACACACACACCCACACACGCACTGGCACACTGGGACGGTGAAACACATCTGAGAAATCTGAGAGGTGTTTTTTTTTTTTTTTTTAAGTATGTCATCTATACCGTCCAAAAGAGTGTGAAGGAGAGTTTGTATGTGTGTGTGTGTGTGTGTGGGTGGGTGTGTGGGTGTGTGTGGGTGTGTGTAGGTGAGAGCTGATAATTATTCAGTGTGACAGCCAAGCCAAATAGTTCTATCCCCATGATGGCTTCACTTCTAATGTGCAGCATTTTCCATCCCGCCATCCCTCCTCTCTCTCGGTGTGTGTGTATTTAGTAATCATCAGAGGGCGGGAAAGAGAGAGAGAGGGAGAGAGAGAGAGAGAGAGGCATAAAGAGTCAGAATTTGTTTGGATAATGCTACTGAATAGCATCTCTTGTAGTGCAGCAGGTCGATGGCCTTGTGTTATCCACCTCCTACACACACACACACATGCACACACACATGCATTCACATACCCACACCTACCCACTGCATGCTGCGGACCTAGAGGAATTTTCACCAGCATTGCACAGTAAACGATCTCTGTTGAACTCTCTCTCTCTCTCTCTCTCTCTCTCTCTCTCTCTCTCTCTCTCTCTCGCTTGCTCACTCGCTCTCTCTCTCTCTCTCTCTCTCTCTCACACACACACACACACACACACACACACTCACACACACACACACACACACACACACACAAACACTCACACACACACACTCCTCTCCCATCTGGCAGTGGTCCAAAGTAAGGAGTAATTTATGTTGATGTTGCGTCTGATGTTAGTGTGTGTGTGTGTGTGTGTGTGTGTGTGTTGTGCATGTCTGGGTTGTTCTGTTGGAGTCAGCACAGTTGGCAGATTCACTACAACCAGCCTGTCAGCTGAGATCCTCCTATCTCCAAAAGTGTCAATTAAACTAATAATCCGCTACATTTTCATATAAATAAATCTCTCTATCATTGACTGATATAACACAATACTGATTCAATATATCCAGTTCATGAAAGCTTTTGCATTTACTGTTCTAAACACCCGGTGTCTGGTGGCTCTTTCCTGGGAAAAATCCTCTAGCGCACAGGAAGTGATGCGTTTTACATTTATGTTCACGGCTGAACACACAAAGAAGAGAGCGCCACCTACAGAAACTCAAACCGCATCAACAGAAAATCCAAGGAGAAAGACGTCACAGTGCTGGACTTTAGTTTTTTGATTGACAGGTGATCTCTGGGAAGTGCAGTGCAGAAACACCACAGCAATTAGTGCTTAGTAACAAAGATGGAGACAAAATAAATAATTAAAAAAGGATGATCTTGCGGATTTGCACTTCAGACAAACAACCTTCATGGTAGAATGAACACCATGCATATTTGAAATCATACAGTAGGGTTTGGACAGGTTTCATAAGCCCAAAGCTCATACATTTTCCCAATCAACAAATCCTCAACATGTCCAGTTGACATCCATGAGTGCAATATAATTCTATTCTATTCTATTCTATTCTATTCTATTCTATTCTATTCTATTCTATTCTATTCTCGATTTGTCTTTACTGGGTCTGTTGAGTGGGACTTTGCATGGCAGCTAAAGGTATACTGTAGATCATATGAAAACCTTAATCATAAGCGTTAATTGTTATAAGAGTGCGGTAACCTCCACGGCTTTTCCACAGTGGAACTAATGCGGCCAGCCCTCCCTCTCTCTCCAGCAGGCCTGTGTAAATATTCATAGGCAGGATTTATTTGCTCTGTGTGTGTGTGTGTGTGTGTGTGTGTGTGTGTGTGTGTGTGTGTGAGCGATGCTAATTGGCCCGTCCTGCAGAGCTGGGGCTGTGAGCGACAGAAGGGAAGGTGTTTAAAATGCAGAGAGCAGTCATGGCTGGAGGAATGCTAGCTACAAAACACTCACTCTCTCTCTCTCTCTCTCTCTTTCTTTTTTCTCTTTCTCTTTCCTCCTGTCTTTCTCTCTCTCTCTCTCTCTCTCTCTCTACCTGTTTCTGCCTCTCTCTCTCTCTCTCTCTCTCTCTCTCTCTCTCTCACCGTTTTTCTGACTCTTTTTCTTCTCTCTCTCTCTCTCTCTCTCTCCCTCTCTCTCTCTCCCACCATCTGGTCATTCTCTGTGACTCAGCGCTGTCGCCTGCTGGAGGTTCTACCACCCACGCAGACAACACACACACACACACACACACACACACACACACACACACACACACACACACACACACACAAACACACACACACAGGGACCTGTGACATTTAAAAATGTCTGCCTTGGAGCTGCAGTATGATATTGTATGATATGGCCTCAGTGTGTCATGTAATAATAAATACTGTATACACTTCCTGCCACAGTTGTGTCAAAATCCTATTTGAAATCCTGGCAAAAGCCTTTCAGCGGACTGATCCAACACACCTGAGGCTCAGTGATGCCTACTGGGTTTAATGGAACCTACTGGTTTTAATGTCACTGACTGGTTTTAATGTTACCAACTGTTTTCTAATGTAACCCACTGGTTTTAATGTTACCAAATAATTTTATTTAACATAACTCATTGGTTTTAATGTCATTGACTGGTTTTAATTTAACCGACTAATTTTAATGTTTCTGACTAGTCATTAGTGTAACTCGCTGATTCTAATACCGACTTGTTTTTACATAACCAGCTGGTTTTAATGTAAACAACCTGTTTTAAACTAACTGATTGTAATGTAACCCACATGTTTATAGACAACTGGTTTTAATGGTACCAACTGGTTTTAATGTTACCGACTAGTTTTAATAACCCACTGGTTATAATGTTATTGACTGGTTTTAACATAACCAATTGATTTTAATGTAACCAACTAGTTTTGATGTTACTGACTAGCTTTAATGTAACCCATCACTTCCCATCTGCTGATTTCAGGGAACAAAACTTATAGTGATCAATTCTACAATAGGTATGTAATCCAACTGCACCACACTGACTGGCTGCTATCCCATGTTTTTCCACTATCGGCCTCCTATATCAGTGTAACCCTAACAGACATACATGTCATGGTGTTTGTGGTTGTGCAGCTAGCTTGCCTCTTGGCCTGCATGCTGTTGTTTCTGAGCAGAATTGTCACTCATCATTACCATCATCAAATACAACACACTTCTATGACAAGCACTGCCCTGTGGCGATCCCAAGCCTCTGTGTGTGTGTGTGTGTGTGTGTGTAGAAGCAGTGCAACAGTAGCTAGAGTCTTGCCTAATGCAAGCAGACAGTGGTGAGCCGACTTGTATAGTGTCTCCCATGGCACCTTGATAAAAACAAGACAGATTTTTAGTCCTCCAGCCACGTTCTACTTTCACCCAAACTTGAGTATTTTCAAACACAGAATAAAAAATTGATTTTTTTTCCTCTTTAGACTTTTGGCACAAAGCAGATACACAATGCTTTACAGAAAATGGGTGTTGGGGAGCCTTGTAATAGCAGTCGGATAGTGGAGTGGCTTGTCTTGTATTAATAAGTCCCTCCAAATAAATCAAAAATGTAATAAAACCTATTCATGTAATAAATTGCTTAATGTAATAGCATCTTCAGAATGATATTTTATAATGTAATATTTGCCGGTTAATGCAATAATGTATTATATTATCAGGGGAAACAAATCTGGTTTTATTACATTTTTGACTTATTGCAGTATTGCTGTCATTGCAATATCAGATGCTAAAAACATGAAAAAAACATTAATTTTCTAATTTTGAGACCCATGTAAGAACTGGAATAAAAGTCACTTTAAGTCTGGAGTCATGCAAGGTTGATTTAATGCTTCCACCGCTTCACTTAATCATGTAAAACACACAAACATGGCGGTGATTTGTTGGCTGCCTGTCTTTCCTGCTTCTAACAAGCTGCAGACTGTCAGGTAAATGGATCAAGCCACTTGGTTGTTCCGCCTCCTCTTGTCACTTTCAGCTATTAATCCAGATCTGTGTTTGTGCTTCTGCCTCCTCGGACTTATTGGACGGGAACCAAAAAGTACCTCAAACTATTTTCACGGGAGAACTTTTGCTCGCAGCCCCAAACACATCTTTTTTTTTTTTTTACATCATTACATATTCAGTTTCACAGAAAGCTGTTAACTTCACAGGATTCATGGTGGAAGCGAGAAATGCCTGGTTCACTGCTGTCGCATGTAACCATCTAAAACCTTTGAATTCTATAGGACATCCCAGCACATCCCACACAACAGAGTCAGAATTACAGACTACTTACATTGCACTATAGGTTATTGAAGAGCATACAACCAGAAGAAAAAGTGTGCCTTACTAGCCGAAACATATTTGCATTTTATGATTTTGTGCATTTTGTGTTTCCTTCATTAAACATAATCCATCATTTTGACTCCATTTTCTGGGATGTGCTGCTTTTTACCAACACATACAAACACTCATTTGTTCCCATAGCATCACCTGCTATTCTACTGTGGATTGGCATTTTCTTTTTACTGTATTGTATGTCTCTTGTGTTACTTGCATACTTTCTCTCACTGCTTTTTTCATATGGTGTGTCGTATGTTTCTATAGCTGCCTGCAAATAAATTGCCCTCTGGGATTAAAATAAAGAACTGAACTGAACTGAACTGAACTGAACTTTACTTATTGTAGATCGCCTGGAATTCTTGGTCCAGAACTCCTCATGATGATATCAGTCTGTTTCTCCTCTACATCTAAAACCATTAGGGAAGAGACTAAATACTTTTAACCATCACCATACTTTTACACACTAAGATTACTCTATTAGCGAATGCAGGAAGCGTCAGCAAAAACAAAAGCATCATCTGGACTGAAGCCTGGGTTGCCTGTTTGGAGTGTCCGCCACTGACTTCTCATTAGCCAGGCACACATGAGGCTACTCCTATTTGAAGCACTTTTCACAAACTGGCAACCGTATTGACCCTCCCTCTCTGCGCTCATCTCCCCGGCCTCTGAGGCCCTAAGTGGATTAAATGGATTCGAAACAGTAGCCGCAGCCACGCTAATAGCATTGCTTGAATTTTAAGCGAGCCATGGTGGATTGACTCAGACACTAAAGAGCAGCGGTATTGTAACTGAGATGAGCAAAGTGTTCTCAATGCCTCACCCACACCGAGGCAGTGACACATTCACCTTTGGTTTGATACCGCTCATAGATGATATTTTGTGCTGATATTAAATATCATGG
>NW_027282587.1:70000-72657 GCF_046629955.1 Centroberyx affinis | reverse complement strand
GACAGTTCCTCATGGCCGTGTCACTGTGCCAGTATCTATGACCGTGACCTTGTTTTCACACACCCACACACACATACTGATATACAAAGGTATTTGTGTGTGTGTGTGTGTGTGTGTGTGTGTGTGTGAGAGGAGAGTTAATACTGGAGTCACCTGCTGATCTACTAGTGTATTTGAATATGATTTAAATACTATTTGATCTGTATTTGAATAGTATTTGACTGGTGTTAACATCTTACCTGGGTTGTATAGTACTGGATAGTTTTCCATCCACACAGTTTGTGTTGTATTTCATTTGTATTTCATTTGTATTTCATTTGTATTTCATTTGTATTTCATTTGAGCTCGTAGTTGATTTGAATTTAATTACAATTTGGTTTGTATTTGAATAGTGTTTGGAGGTGTGTCACTACAAACACCCTCCCCTCTCTCTCTCTCTCTCTCTCTCTCTCTCTCTCTCTCTCTCTCTCTCTCTCTCTCTCTCTCTCTCTCTGAAAGTCAAGATTAAAATTTGCCAAAGCATCAAATTGCGTAACGATTAAAAAACAAACAACAAACAAAAGAAAACGAATCGATCGAAACGTTGTTGTTTTATTGTTTTATCGTTGTGTCGTTGTGTCGTTGCTTTGTTGTTGTTCTTTTCTGGTCACACCTGCCCCCTCTCTCTCCTCATTCACACACACACACACACACACACACACACACACCACCACTCTTATGCAAATGAAGGCACACAGTGCAGCGGCAGCGACTAGTTTCTTTCTCCATTTTGCTTGTTTGTCCTTTTGCGCGGTGCTGCTGTCGGGTCTTGAACTGTGAGAAGTGGAAACAGTTTCAGAGGAAATTAATTCAATTTTATAATATTACATTCAGTTTCAAGTTTATTGGAATTCAGTTTCAAACTAATAAATTCAATTCCAAATTATGCTCTTCAGCCAACAGTCATGGAAGAGCTCGTTGCCAAAAAGAAAACAAAATCCATGTAAACGAGTACTTTGATGAGGGCCTAGGCAATTTCGCAGTATCATGGTGGTGAAATGTTACCAAACAATTAGTGTAAACCTAGCTAGCATAGGGTACCCCGAATGTTTGATGGTGTCAAGACTGCTCAGATGGAAATGATTAACCGAAAACATGTATAATCTGGCTAAGGAAACGTGCACATGACTTGGGAAATATGTATACACAGCAAATGTTCAGACATGAATATGCTTACAGAAGCATACACATAACTATGTGTCTAAGGATCTGAACAAGAGAAAAAGAAAAAAAACCCTGTGTGATGACTGCGAACAGTCACATCATCACACATCCCCCCCCTTAAGATCTGTCCTTCATCTGTTGTTCCGGGACAGGAAATCAGCCACTACATTGTCTTTTCCGGCACGGTACCTTACTGTGAATTTGTAGGGCTGTAAGGACAGATACCACCTTGCGATTCTGCCATTTGAGTCTTTCATTTTGTGTATCCACTGGAGGGCACGATGGTCAGTTTCCAAGAGAAATTCTTGCCCAAGGAGATAATACCTGAGTGTATCTAAAGCCCATTTGATGGCAAGACTCTCTTTTTCAATGGTAGAATATCGTGTCTCTCTCAGAAAGAGCTTACGACTGATGTATTGTACTGGCCTCCTATCTCCCTCCTCACCTTGCAACAACACTGCCCCCAGACCAACTTCAGAGGCATCGGTCTGTACAGTGAAAGGTAGCGAGAAGTCCGGACTCTGGAGAACTGGATCCTGGCACAAACACTGTTTGAGGTCTTGGAAGGCTGCTTCACATCCCGGTGTCCATTTGACCTTCTGTGGGCAAGATTTTCGGGTTAGAAAAGTGAGAGGTTCTGCCCTGTCTGAGAAGTTGGGAATGAAGCGACGGTACCAACCTACAAGCCCCAAGAACGACTTGACCTGTTTCTTGGTAGTAGGTGGTGGACAGGACCTCACTGCTTCCACTTTGTTCACCTGAGGACGAATCTGGCCTCGCCCCAGCACATACCCCCATGTATACACAGCAAATGTTCAGACATGAATATGCTTACAGAAGCATACACATAACTATGTGTCTAAGGATCTGAACAAGAGAAAAAGAAAAAAAACCCTGTGTGATGACTGCGAACAGTCACATCATCACGATCCCCTGTTTGGGATTATTTTGGTTTTAAACCGGACGAAACTGGTGAGCAGAAGGAGCTAAATGAAGTAATTTTTTTTTTTTGTTGCTCAAAGTCTTTTTATTGGTATTTAAAGTCATACAAAATGCAATAAATCACAGATACAGTTGGATAACACAATATATATCCCCCCCCCCCCCCATGTCTCTGCTCCAACAGAGCTCCGTCCCTATTGTACCATTTAGTAATAAAACAGAATAGATTTCACAAACAATTACATCTACATATAAATAAAGTCAATGTGACAAGAATTGTAGGTGAGATACAAAAAAATAAATATATAAATAAATAAAATTAAAAGATACAATAAACGATACAAGTTAAATAAATAATAATAAATAATGAGTGGTAAGAAAAACATACAAAACATATATATAAATTAAAAAGTTACAAACAATAAAAAAGTAAGCTATATATAATATGGGGTCAGTATTACAAAACTACAATATCAGTGGCGTCTGTTTTTTCTATATAAGTCAAAAATGTC